>NW_028324613.1:0-122979 GCF_052110815.1 Crocodylus siamensis
CAGCCTCCAGGTCAATCCCAGGTAAGCGAACGGGGCCTTGCATCCACCAGGTCGACCCCCTGCAAGCCTATGCGGCCCTGCAGCCACCAGGTCAACCCCAGGCAAGTGAATGGGGCCTGGCCCAGGTGTGTGGGGGGCACTCCTTGGAGGCTTAAGCTTGGGTGGGGGGGCACTTGATGGGGGCTTAAGCCCCTGGTGGTTTTGCGGGTCTTGCGTCCGCACTCCCGGTGGTTTTGTGGGAGTGAAGCCCAGGGCGGAACCAAGTCCGGGCACCAGAAGAACCCCAGGCATTCCTAGGGGGACTTTTGGAGCCCAGGTCAACCCCAGGCAAGCGAATGGGGCCTTGCAGACACCAGGTCAACCCCAGGTAAGCGAATGGGGCCTTGTAGCCACCAGGTGAACCCTAGGCAAATGAATGGGGCCTGGCCCAGGTGCGGGGAGCACTTGGAGGCTTGTGCCTGGGTGCGGGGGGCACTTGATGGAGGCTTAAGCCCCTGGCGGTTGTGCGGGTCCTGCGTCCGCCCTCCCGGTGGTTTTTTGGGAGTCAAGCCCAGGGCGGGAGCAAGTCCGGGCACCAGAACAACCCAGGCATGCCTAGGGGGACTTTTGGAGCCCAGGTCAACCCCAGGCAAGCGAATGGGGCCTGACCCCGGTGAGGGGGGCACTCCTTGGAGGCTTAAGCCCAGGTGGCGGGGGCACTTGATTTAGGCTTAAGCCCCTGGCTGTTGTGCTTGTCCTGCGTGCGCACTCCCAGTGGCTTTTTGGGAGTGAAGCCCAGGGCAGCAGCAAGTCCGGGCACCAGAACAAGCCAGGCATGCCTAGGGGGACTTTGGAAGTCCAGGTCAACCCCAGGCAAGCGAATGGGCCTTGCAGCCTCCAGGTCAATCCCAGGTAAGCGAATGGGGCCTTGCACACAACAGGTCAACCCCCTGCAAGCCTATGGGGCCCTGCAGGCCCCAGGTCAACACCAGGCAAGAGAAAGGGGCCTGGCCCAGGTGCAGGGGACAGTCCTTGGAGGCTTAAACCCAGGTGGGGGAGGACTTGATGGAGGCTTAAGGCCGTGGTGGTTGTGCGTGTCCTGCATCCGCACTTCCGGTGGTTTTTTGGGAGTGAAGCTCAGAGCGGCAGCATATCCGGGGACCAGGTCAAGCCCAGGCATGCCTAGGGGGACTTTTGGAGCCCCGGTCAACCCCAGGCAAGCGAATGGGGCCTTGCAGACACCAGGTCAACCCCAGGTAAGCGAATGGGGCCTTGTAGGCACCAGGTGAACCCTAGGCAAGCGAATGGGGCCTGGCCCAGGTGCGGGGGGCACTTGTTGGAGGCTTGAGCCTGGGTGCGGGGGGCACTTGATGGAGCCTTAAGCCCCTGGCAGTTGTGCGGGTCCTGCGTCCGCACTCCCGGTGGTTTTTTGGGAGTGAAGCCCAGGGCGGTAGCGAGTTCGGGCACCAGGACAACCCCAGGCATGCCGAGGGGGACTTTTGGAGCCCAGGTCAACCCCAGGCAAGCGAATGGGGCCTAGCAGGCGCAAAGGCAAAGCCAGGGAAGCAAATGGGGCCTGCAGGCCCCAGGTCAACCCGAGGCAATAGAACTGGGCGTGGCCCAGGTGGCTGGGGCACTCCTTGGAGGCTTAAGCCCGGGTGGGGGGGGGCACTTGATTTAGGCTTAAGCCCTAGGGCAACCAGGTCAACCCCCTGCAAGCCTATGGGGCCCTGCAGCCCCCAGGTCAACCCCAGGCAAGTGAATGGGGCCTGGCCCAGGTGTGGGGGGGGCACTCCTTGGAGGCTTAAGCTTGGGTGGGGGGGCACTTGATGGGGGCTTAAGCCCCTGGTGGTTTTGCGGGTCTTGCGTCCGCTCTCCCAGTGGTTTTGTGGGAGTGAAGCCGAGGGCGGAACCAAGTCCGGGCACCAGAACAGCACAGGCATTCCTAGGGGGACTTTTGGAGCCCAGGTCAACCCCAGGCAAGCGAATGGGGCCTTGCAGCCACCAGGTCAACCCCAGGCAAGCGAATGGGCCTTGCAGCCTCCAGGTCAATCCCAGGTAAGCGAACGGGGCCTTGCATCCACCAGGTCGACCCCCTGCAAGCCTATGCGGCCCTGCAGCCACCAGGTCAACCCCAGGCAAGTGAATGGGGCCTGGCCCAGGTGTGTGGGGGGCACTCCTTGGAGGCTTAAGCTTGGGTGGGGGGGCACTTGATGGGGGCTTAAGCCCCTGGTGGTTTTGCGGGTCTTGCGTCCGCACTCCCGGTGGTTTTGTGGGAGTGAAGCCCAGGGCGGAACCAAGTCCGGGCACCAGAACAACCCCAGGCATTCCTAGGGGGACTTTTGGAGCCCAGGTCAACCCCAGGCAAGCGAATGGGGCCTTGCAGACACCAGGTCAACCGCAGGTAAGCGAATGGGGCCTTGTAGCCACCAGGTGAACCCTAGGCAAATGAATGGGGCCTGGCCCAGGTGGGGGGGGCACTTGGAGGCTTGTGCCTGGGTGCGGGGGGCACTTGATGGAGGCTTAAGCCCCTGGCGGTTGTGCGGGTCCTGCGTCCGCCCTCCCGGTGGTTTTTTGGGAGTCAAGCCCAGGGCGGGAGCAAGTCCGGGCACCAGAACAACCCAGGCATGCCTAGGGGGACTTTTGGAGCCCAGGTCAACCCCAGGCAAGCGAATGGGGCCTGACCCCGGTGAGGGGGGCACTCCTTGGAGGCTTAAGCCCAGGTGGCGGGGGCTCTTGATTTAGGCTTAAGCCCCTGGCTGTTGTGCTTGTCCTGCGTGCGCACTCCCAGTGGCTTTTTGGGAGTGAAGCCCAGGGCAGCAGCAAGTCCGGGCACCAGAACAAGCCAGGCATGCCTAGGGGGACTTTGGAAGTCCAGGTCAACCCCAGGCAAGCGAATGGGCCTTGCAGCCTCCAGGTCAATCCCAGGTAAGCGAATGGGGCCTTGCACACAACAGGTCAACCCCCTGCAAGCCTATGGGGCCCTGCAGGCCCCAGGTCAACACCAGGCAAGAGAAAGGGGCCTGGCCCAGGAGCAGGGGACACTCCTTGGAGGCTTAAACCCAGGTGGGGGAGGACTTGATGGAGGCTTAAGGCCGTGGCGGTTGTGCGGGTCCTGCATCCGCACTTCCGGTGGTTTTTTGGGAGTGAAGCTCAGAGCGGCAGCATATCCGGGGACCAGGTCAAGCCCAGGCATGCCTAGGGGGACTTTTGGAGCCCCGGTCAACACCAGGCAAGCGAATGGGGCCTTGCAGCCACCAGGTCAACCCCAGACAAGCGAATGGGGCCTAGCAGGCACCAAGGCAAACCCAGGTAAGCGAGCGGGGCCTTGCATCCACCAGGTCAACCCCCTGCAAGCCTATGGGGCCCTGCAGCCACCAGGTCTACCCCAGGCAAGTGAATGGGGCCTGGCCCAGGTGTGGGGGGGGCACTCCTTGGAGGCTTAAGCTTGAGTGGGGGGGCACTTGATGGGGGCTTAAGCCCCTGGTGGTTTTGCGGGTCTTGCGTCCGCACTCCTGGTGGTTTTGTGGGAGTGAAGCCCAGGGCGGAACCAAGTCCGGGCACCAGAACAACCCCAGGCATTCCTAGGGGACTTTTAGAGCCCAGGTCAACCCCAGGCAAGCGAATGGGGCCTTGTAGCCACCAGGTGAACCCTAGGCAAATGAATGGGGCCTGGCCCAGGTGGGGGGGGCACTTGGAGGCTTGTGCCTGGGTGCGGGGGGCACTTGATGGAGGCTTAAGCCCCTGGCGGTTGTGTGGGTCCTGCGTCCGCCCTCCCGGTGGTTTTTTGGGAGTGAAGCCCAGGGCGGGAGCAAGTCCGGGCACCAGAACAACCCCAGGCATTCCTAGGGGGATTTTGGAGCCCAGGTCAACCCCAGGCAAGCGAATGGGGCCTTGTAGCCACCAGGTGAACCCTAGGCAAATGAATGGGGCCTGGCCCAGGTGGGGGGCGCACTTGGAGGCTTGTGCCTGGGTGCGGGGGGCACTTGATGGAGGCTTAAGCCCCTGGCGGTTGTGCGGGTCCTGCGTCCGCCCTCCCGGTGGTTTTTTGGGAGTCAAGCCCAGGGCGGGAGCAAGTCCGGGCAACAGAACAATCCAGGCATGCCTAGGGGGATTTTGGAGCCCAGGTCAACCCCAGGCAAGCGAATGGGGCCTTGCAGCCACCCGGTCAACCCCAGGCAAGCGAATGGGGCCTAGCAGGCACCAAGGCAAACCCAAGTAAGCGAGCGGGGCCTAGCATCCACCAGGTCGACCCCCTGCAAGCCTATGCGGCCCTGCAGCCACCAGGTCAAACCCAGGCAAGTGAATGGGGCCTGGCCCAGGTGTGGGGGGGGCACTCCTTGGAGGCTTAAGCTTGGGTGGGGGGGCACTTGATGGGGGCTTAAGCCCCTGGGGGTTTTGCGGGTCTTGCGTCCGCACTCCCGGTGGTTTTGTGGGAGTGAAGCCCAGGGCGGAACCAAGTCCGGGCACCAGAACAACCCCAGACATTCCTAGGGGGACTTTTGGAGCCCAGGTCAACCCCAGGCAAGCGAATGGGGCCTTGCAGACACCAGGTCAACCCCAGGTAAGCGAATGGGGCCTTGTAGCCACCAGGTGAACCCTAGGCAAATGAATGGGGCCTGGCTCAGGTGGGGGGGGCACTTGGAGGCTTGTGCCTGGGTGCGGGGGGCACTTGATGGAGGCTTAAGCCCCTGGCGGTTGTGCGGGTCCTGCGTCCGCACTCCCGGTGGTTTTTTGGGAGTCAAGCCCAGGGCGGGAGCAAGTCCGGGCACCAGAACAACCCAGGCATGCCTAGGGGGACTTTTGGAGCCTAGGTAAACCCCAGGCAAGCAAATGGGGCCTGACCCCGGTGAGGGGGGCACTCCTTGGAGGCTTAAGCCCAGGTGGCGGGGGCACTTGATTTACGCTTAAGCCCCTGGCTGTTGTGCTTGTCCTGCGTGCGCACTCCCAGTGGCTTTTTGGGAGTGAAGCCCAGGGCAGCAGCAAGTCCGGGCACCAGAACAAGCCAGGCATGCCTAGGGGGACTTTGGAAGTCCAGGTCAACCCCAGGCAAGCGAATGGGCCTTGCAGCCTCCAGGTCAATCCCAGGTAAGCGAATGGGGCCTTGCACACAACGTGTCAACCCCCTGCAAGCCTATGGGGCCCTGCAGGCCCCAGGTCAACCCCAGGCAAGAGAAAGGGGCCTGGCCCAGGTGCAGGGGACACTCCTTGGAGGCTTAAACCCAGGTGGGGGAGGACTTGATGGAGGCTTAAGGCTGTGGTGGTTGTGCGGGTCCTGCATCCGCACTTCCGGTGGTTTTTTGGGAGTGAAGCTCAGAGCGGCAGCCTATCCGGGGACCAGGGCAAGCCCAGGCATGCCTAGGGGGACTTTCGGAGCCCGGGTCAACCCCAGGCAAGCGAATGGGGCCTTGCAGACACCAGGTCAACCCCAGGTAAGCGAATGGGGCCTTGCAGCCACCAGGTGAACCCTAGGCAAGCGAATGGGGCCTAGCAGGCACCAAGGCAAACCCAGGTAAGTGAGCGGGGACTTGGATCCACCGGGTCGACCCCCTGCAAGCCTATGCGGCCCTGCAGCCACCAGGTCAACCCCAGGCAAGAGAATGGGGCCTGGCCCAGGTGTGGGGGGGGCACTCCTTGGAGGCTTAAGCCCGGGTGGGGGGGCACTTGGAGGCTTAAGCCCGGGTGGAGGGGGCACTCCTTGGAGGCTTAAGGCCCTGGTGGTTGTGCGGGTCCTGCGTCCGCACTCCCGGTGGTTTTTTGGGAGTCAAGCCCAGGGCGGGAGCAAGTCCGGGCACCAGAACAACCCAGGCATGCCTAGGGGGACTTTTGGAGCCCAGGTAAACCCCAGGTAAGCGAATGGGGCCTTGCAGACACCAGGTCAACCCCAGGTAAGCGAATGGGGCCTTGTAGCCACCAGGTGAACCCTAGGCAAGCGAATGGGGCCTGGCCCAGGTGCGGGGGGCACTTGTTGGAGGCTTGAGCCTGGGTGCGGGGGGCACTTGATGGAGGCTTAAGCCCCTGGCAGTTGTGCGGGTCCTGCGTCAGCACTCCCGATGGTTTTTTGGGAGTGAAGCCCAGGGCGGTAGCGAGTCCGGGCACCAGGACAACCCCAGGCATGCCTAGGGGGACTTTTGGAGCCCAGGTCAACCCCAGGCAAGCGAATGGGGCCTTGCAGCCACCAGGTCAACCCCAGGCAAGCGAATGGGGCCTAGCAGGCACCAAGGCAAACCCAGGGAAGCAAATGGGGCCCTGCAGGCCCCAGGTCAACCCCAGGCAATAGAACTGGGCGTGGCCCAGGTGGGTGGGGCACTCCTTGGAGGCTTAAGCCCGGGTGGGGGGGGCACTTGATTTAGGCTTAAGCCCTAGGGCAACCAGATCAACCCCCTGCAAGCCTATGGGGCCCTGCAGGCCCCAGGTCAACCCCAGGCAAGAGACTAGGGCCTGGCCCAGGTGTGGGGGGCACTCCTTGGAGGCTTAAGCCCGGGTTGAGGGGGCACTCCTTGGAGGCTTAAGTCCGGGTGGAGGGGGCACTCCTTGGAGGCTTAAGGCCCTGGTGGTTGTGCGGGTCCTGCGTCCGCAATCCTGGTGGTTTTTTGGGAGTGAAGCCCAGGGCGGAACCAAGTCCGGGCACCAGGACAACGCGAGGCTTGCCTAGGGGGATGTTGGAGCCCAGGTCAACCCCAGGCAAGCGAATGGGGCCTTGCAGCCACCAGGTCAACCCCAGGCAAGCGAATGGGGCCTTGCATTCACCAGGTCGACCCCCTGCAAGCCTATGCGGCCCTGCAGCCACCAGGTCAACCCCAGGCAAGTGAATGGGGCCTGGCCCAGGTGTGGCGGGGGCACTCCTTGGAAGCTTAAGCTTGGGTGGGGGGGCACTTGATGGGGGCTTAAGCCCCTGGTGGTTTTGCGGATCTTGCGTCCGCACTCCCGGTGGTTTTTTGGGAGTCAAGCCCAGGGCGGGAGCAAGTCCGGGCACCAGAACACCCCAGGCATGCCTAGGGGGATTTTGGAGCCCAGGTAAACCCCAGGCAAGCGAATGGGGCCTGACCCCGGTGAGGGGGGCACTCCTTGGAGGCTTAAGCCCAGGTGGCGGGGGCACTTGATTTAGGCTTAAGCCCCTGGCTGTTGTGCTTGTCCTGCGTGCGCACTCCCAGTGGCTTTTTGGGAGTAAAGCCCAGGGCAGCAGCAAGTCCGAGCACCAGAACAACCCAGGCATGCCTAGGGGGACTTTGGAAGTCCAGGTCAACCCCAGGCAAGCGAATGGGCCTTGCAGCCTCCAGGTCAATCCCAGGTAAGCGAATGGGGCCTTGCAGCCACCAGGTCAACCCCCTGCAAGCCTATGGGGACCTGCAGCCACCAGGTCAACCCCAGGCAAGAGAATGGGGCCTGGCCCAGGTGTGGGGGGCACTCCTTCGAGGCTTAAGCTTGGGTGGGGGGGCACTTGATGGAGGCTTAAGCCCCTGGTGGTTTTGCGGGTCCTGCCTCCACACTCCCGGTGGTTTTCTGGGAGTGAAGCCCAGGGCGGGACCAAGTCCGGGCACCAGGACAACCGCAGGCATGCCTAGGGGGATTTTGGAGCCCCGGTCAACCCCAGGCAAGCGAATGGGGACTTCCAGCCTCCAGGTCAAACCCAGGTAAGCCAATCGGGCCTTGCAGCCACCAGATCACCCCCCTGCAAGCCTCTGGGGCCCTGCAGGCCCCAGGTCAACACCAGGCAAGAGAAAGGGGCCTGGCCCACGTGCAGGGGACACTCCTTGGAGGCTTGAACCCAGGTGGAGGAGGACTTGATGGAGGCTTAAGGCCGTGGCGGTTGTGCGGGTCCTGCATCCGCACTTCCGGTGGTTTTTTGGGAGTGAAGCTCAGAGCGGCAGCATATCCGGGGACCAGGTCAAGCCCAGGCATGCCTAGGGGGACTTTTGGAGCCCAGGTCAACCCCAGGCAAGCGAATGGGGCCTTGCAGCCACCAGGTCAACCCCAGGCAAGCGAATGGGACCTAGCAGGCACCAAGGCAAACCCAGGGAAGCAAATGGGGCCCTGCAGGCCCCAGGTCAACCCCAGGCAATAGAACTGGGCGTGGCCCAGGTGGGTGGGGCACTCCTTGGAGGCTTAAGCCCGGGTGGGGGGGGCACTTGATTTAGGCTTAATCCCTAGGGCAAACAGATCAACCCCCTGCAAGCCTATGGGGCCCTGCAGGCCCCATGTCAACACCAGGCAAGAGAAAGGGGCCTGGCCCAGGTGCAGGGGACACTCCTTGGAGGCTTAAACCCAGGTGGGGGAGGACTTGATGGAGGCTTAAGGCCGTGGTGGTTGTGCGTGTCCTGCATCCGCACTTCCGGTGGTTTTTTGGGAGTGAAGCTCAGAGCGGCAGCATATCCGGGGACCAGGTCAAGCCCAGGCATGCCTAGGGGGACTTTTGGAGCCCAGGTCAACCCCAGGCAAGCGAATGGGGCCTTGCAGACACCAGGTCAACCCCAGGTAAGCGAATGGGGCCTTGTAGCCACCAGGTGAACCCTTGGCAAGCGAATGGGGCCTGGCCCAGGTGCGGGGGGCACTTGTTGGAGGCTTGAGCCTGGGTGCGGGGGGCACTTGATGGAGGCTTAAGCCCCTGGCAGTTGTGCGGGTCCTGCGTCCGCACTCCCGGTGGTTTTTTGGGAGTGAAGCCCAGGGCGGTAGCTAGTCCGGGCACCAGAACAACCCAGGCATGCCTAGGGGGACTTTGGAAGTCCAGGTCAACCCCAGGCAAGCGAATGGGCCTTCGCAGCCTCCAGGTCAATCCCAGGCAAGCGAGCGGGGCCTTGCATCCACCAGGTCGACCCCCTGCAAGCCTATGTGGCCCTGCAGCCACCAGGTCAACCCCAGGCAAGTGAATGGGGCCTGGCCCAGGTGTGGGGGGGGCACTCCTTGGAGGCTTAAGCTTGGGTGGGGGGGCACTTGATGGGGGCTTAAGCCCCTGGTGCTTTTGCGGGTCTTGCGTCCGCACTCCCGGTGGTTTTGTGGGAGTGAAGCCCAGGGCGGAACCAAGTCCGGGCACCAGAACAACCCCAGGCATTCCTAGGGGGACTTTTGGAGCCCAGGTCAACCCCAGGCAAGCGAATGGGGCCTTGCAGGCCCCAGGTCAACCCCAGGCAAGAGAAAGGGGCCTTGCAGACACCAGGTCAACCCCAGGTAAGCGAATGGGGCCTTGTAGCCACCAGGTGAACCCTAGGCAAATGAATGGGGCCTGGCCCAGGTGGGGGGGGCACTTGGAGGCTTGTGCCTGGGTGCGGGGGGCACTTGATGGAGGCTTAAGCCCCTGGCGGTTGTGCGGGTCCTGCGTCCGCACTCCCGGTGGTTTTTTGGGAGTCAAGCCCAGGGCGGGAGCAAGTCCGGGCACCAGAACAACCCAGGCTTGCCTAGGGGGACTTTTGGAGCCCAGGTAAACCCCAGGCAAGCGAATGGGGCCTGACCCCGGTGAGGGGGGCACTCCTTGGAGGCTTAAGCCCAGGTGGCGGGGGCACTTGATTTAGGCTTAAGCCCCTGGCTGTTGTGCTTGTCCTGCGTGCGCACTCCCAGTGGCTTTTTGGGAGTGAAGCCCAGGGCAGCAGCAAGTCCAGGCACCAGAACAAGCCAGGCATGCCTAGGGGGACTTTGGAAGTCCAGGTCAACCCCAGGCAAGCGAATGGGCCTTGCAGCCTCCAGGTCAATCCCAGGTAAGCGAATGGGGCCTTGCACACAACAGGTCAACCCCCTGCAAGCCTATGGGGCCCTGCAGGCCCCAGGTCAACACCAGGCAAGAGAAAGGGGCCTGGCCCAGGTGCAGGGGACACTCCTTGGAGGCTTAAACCCAGGTGGGGGAAGACTTGATGGAGGCTTAAGGCCGTGGCGGTTGTGCGGGTCCTGCATCCGCACTTCCGGTGGTTTTTTGGGAGTGAAGCTCAGAGCGGCAGCATATCCGGGGACCAGGTCAAGCCCAGGCATGCCTAGGGGGACTTTTGGAGCCCAGGTAAACCCCAGGCAAGCGAATGGGGCCTTGCAGACACCAGGTCAACCCCAGGTAAGCGAATGGGGCCTTGTAGCCACCAGGTGAACCCTAGGCAAGCGAATGGGGCCTGGCCCAGGTGCGGGGGGCACTTGTTGGAGGCTTGAGCCTGGGTGCGGGGGGCACTTGATGGAGGCTTAAGCCCCTGGCAGTTGTGCGGGTCCTGCGTCCGCACTCCCGGTGGTTTTTTGGGAGTGAAGCCCAGGGCGGTAGCGAGTCCGGGCACCAGGACAACCCCAGCATGCCTAGGGGGACTTTTGGAGCCCAGGTCAACCCCAGGCAAGCGAATGGGGCCTTGCAGCCACCAGGTCAACCCCAGGCAAGCGAATGAGGCCTAGCAGGCACCAAGGCAAACCCAGGGAAGGAAATGGGGCCCTGCAGGCCCCAGGTCAACCCCAGGCAATAGAACTGGGCGTGGCCCAGGTGGCTGGGTCACTCCTTGGAGGCTTAAGCCCGGGTGGGGGCGGCACTTGATTTAGGCTTAAGCCCTAGGGCAACCAGGTCAACCCCCTGCAAGCCTATGGGGCCCTGCAGGCCCCAGGTCAACCCCAGGCAAGAGACTAGGGCCTGGCCCAGGTGTGGGGGGCACTCCTTGGAAGCTTAAGCCCGGGTGGAGGGGGCACTCCTTGGACGCTTAAGCCCGGTTGGAGGGGGCACTCCTTGGAGGCTTAAGGCCCTGGTGGTTGTGCGGGTCCTGCGTCCGCACTCCCGGTGGTTTTTTGGGAGTCAAGCCCAGGGCGAAACCAAGTCCGGGCACCAGGACAACGCCAGGCATGCCTAGGGGGATTTTGGAGCCCAGGTCAACCCCAGGCAAGCGAATGGGGCCTTGCAGCCACCAGGTCAACCCCAGGCAAGCGAATGGGGCCTAGCAGGCACCAAGGCAAACCCAGGTAAGCGAGCGGGGCCTTGCATCCACCGGGTCGACCCCCTGCAAGCCTATGCGGCCCTGCAGCCACCAGGTCAACCCCAGGCAAGAGAATGGGGCCTGGCCCAGGTGTGGGGGGCACTCCTTGGAGGCTTAAGCCCGGGTGGAGGGGGCACTTGATGGAGGCTTAAGCCCCTGGTGGTTGTGCGGGTCCTGCGTCCGCACTCCCGGTGGTTTTTTGGGAGTGAAGCCCAGGGCGGGATCCAAGTCCGGGCACCAGGACAACCCAGGCATGCCTAGGGGGATTTTGGAGCCCAGGTCAACCCCAGGCAAGCGAATGGGGCCTTGCAGCCTCCAGGTCAACCCCAGGCAAGAGAAAGGGGCCTAGCAGGCACCAAGGCAAACCCAGGTAAGCCAATGGGGCCCTGCAGCCACCAGGTCAACCCCAGGCAAGTGAATGGGGCCTGGCCCAGGTGTGGGGGGGGCACTCCTTGGAGGCTTAAGCTTGGGTGGGGGGGCACTTGATGGAGGCTTAAGTCCCTGGTGGTTTTGCTGGTCTTGCGTCCGCACTCCCGGTGGTTTTGTGGAAGTGAAGCCCAGGGCGGAACCAAGTCCGGGCACCAGAACCACCCCAGGCATTCCTAGGGGGACTTTTGGAGCCCAGGTCAACCCCAGGCAAGCGAATGGGGCCTTGCAGACACCAGGTCAACCCCAGTTAAGGGAATGGGGACTTGTAGCCACCAGGTGAACCCTAGGCAAGCGAATGGGGCCTGGCCCAGGTGCGGGGGGCACTTGTTGGAGGCTTGAGCCTGGCTGCGGGGGGCACTTGATGGAGGCTTAAGCCCCTGGCGGTTGTGCTTGTCCTGCTTGCGCTCTCCCAGTGGCTTTTTGGCAGTGAAGCCCAGGGCAGCAGCAAGTCCGGGCACCAGAACAAGCCAGGCATGCCTAGGGGGACTTTCGAAGCCCAGGTCAACCCCAGGCAAGCGAATGGGCCTTGCAGCCTCCAGGTCAATCCCAGGTAAGCGAATGGGGCCTTGCACACAACAGGTCAACCCCCTGCAAGCCTATGCGGCCCTGCAGCCACCAGGTCAACCCCAGGCAAGTGAATGGGGCCTGGCCCAGGTGTGGGGGGGGCACTCCTTGGAGGCTTAAGCTTGGGTGGGGGGGCACTTGATGGGGGCTTAAGCCCCTGGTGGTTTTGCGGGTCTTGCGTCCGCACTCCCGGTGGTTTTGTGGGAGTCAAGCCCAGGGCGGAACCAAGTCCCGGCACCAGAACAACCCCAGGCATTCCTAGGGGGACTTTTGGAGCCCAGGTCAACCCCAGGCAAGCGAATGGGGCCTTGCAGACACCAGGTCAACCCCAGGTAAGCGAATGGGGCCTTGTAGCCACCAGGTGAACCCTAGGCAAATGAATGGGGCCTGGCCCAGGTGGGGGGGGGGGCACTTGAAGGCTTGTGCCTGGGTGCGGGGGGCACTTGATGGAGGCTTAAGCCCCTGGCGGTTGTGCGGGTCCTGCGTCCGCCCTCCCGGTGGTTTTTTGGGAGTCAAGCCCAGGGCGGGAGCAAGTCCGGGCACCAGAACAACCCAAGCATGCCTAGGGGGACTTTTGGAGCCCAGGTAAACCCCAGGCAAGCGAACAGCCACCAAGTCAACCCCGAACGGGGCCTGACCCCGGTGAGGGGGGCACTCCTTGGAGGCTTAAGCCCAGGTGGCGGGGGCACTTGATTTAGGCTTAAGCCCCTGGCTGTTGTGCTTGTCCTGCGTGCGCACTCCCAGTGGCTTTTTGGGAGTAAAGCCCAGGGCAGCAGCAAGTCCGAGCACCAGAACAACCCAGGCATGCCTAGGGGGACTTTGGAAGTCCAGGTCAACCCCAGGCAAGCGAATGGGCCTTGCAGCCTCCAGGTCAATCCCAGGTAAGCGAATGGGGCCTTGCAGCCACCAGGTCAACCCCCTGCAAGCCTATGGGGACCTGCAGCCACCAGGTCAACCCCAGGCAAGAGAATGGGGCCTGGCCCAGGTGTGGGGGGCACTCCTTCGAGGCTTAAGCTTGGGTGGGGGGGCACTTGATGGAGGCTTAAGCCCCTGGTGGTTTTGCGGGTCCTGCCTCCACACTCCCGGTGGTTTTCTGGGAATGAAGCCCAGGGCGGGACCAAGTCCGGGCACCAGGACAACCGCAGGCATGCCTAGGGGGATTTTGGAGCCCCGGTCAACCCCAGGCAAGCGAATGGGGACTTCCCTCCTCCAGGTCAAACCCAGGTAAGCCAATGGGGCCTTGCAGCCACCAGGTCACCCCCCTGCAAGCCTCTGGGGCCCTGCAGGCCCCAGGTCAACACCAGGCAAGAGAAAGGGGCCTGGCCCAGGTGCAGGGGACACTCCTTGGAGGCTTGAACCCAGGTGGAGGAGGACTTGATGGAGGCTTAAGGCCCTGGCGGTTGTGCGGGTCCTGCATCCGCACTTCCGGTGGTTTTTTGGGAGTGAAGCTCAGAGCGGCAGCATATCCGGGGACCAGGTCAAGCCCAGGCATGCCTAGGGGGACTTTTGGAGCCCAGGTCAACCCCAGGCAAGCGAATGGGGCCTTGCAGACACCAGGTCAACCCCAGGTAAGCGAATGGGGCCTTGTAGCCACCAGGTGAACCCTTGGCAAGCGAATGGGGCCTGGCCCAGGTGCGGGGGGCACTTGTTGGAGGCTTGAGCCTGGGTGCGGGGGGCACTTGATGGAGGCTTAAGCCCCTGGCAGTTGTGCGGGTCCTGCGTCCGCACTCCCGGTGGTTTTTTGGGAGTGAAGCCCAGGGCGGTAGCGAGTCCGGGCACCAGAACAACCCAGGCATGCCTAGGGGGACTTTGGAAGTCCAGGTCAACCCCAGGCAAGCGAATGGGCCTTGCAGCCTCCAGGTCAATCCCAGGCAAGCGAGCGGGGCCTTGCATCCACCAGGTAGACCCCCTGCAAGCCTATGTGGCCCTGCAGCCACCAGGTCAACCCCAGGCAAGTGAATGGGGCCTGGCCCAGGTGTGGGGGGGGCACTCCTTGGAGGCTTAAGCTTGGGTGGGGGGGCACTTGATGGGGGCTTAAGCCCCTGGTGCTTTTGCGGGTCTTGCGTCCGCAGTCCCGGTGGTTTTGTGGGAGTGAAGCCCAGGGCGGAACCAAGTCCCGGCACCAGAACAACCCCAGGCATTCCTAGGGGGACTTTTGGAGCCCCGGTTAACCCCAGGCAAGCGAATGGGGCCTTGCAGACACCAGGTCAACCCCAGGTAAACAAATGGGGCCTTGTAGCCACCAGGTGAACCCTAGGCGAATGAATGGGGCCTGGCCCAGGTGGGGGGGGCACTTGGAGGCTTGTGCCTGGGTGCGGGGGGCACTTGATGGAGGCTTAAGCCCCTGGCGGTTGTGCGGGTCCTGCGTCCGCACTCCCGGTGGTTTTTTGGGAGTCAAGCCCAGGGCGGGAGCAAGTCCGGGCACCAGAACAACCCAGGCATGCCTAGGGGGACTTTCGGAGCCCAGGTAAACCCCAGGCAAGCGAATGGGGCCTGACCCCGGTGAGGTCAGAGCGGCAGCATATCCGGGGACCAGGTCAACCCCAGGCATTCCTAGGGGGACTTTTGGAGCCCCGGTCAACCCCAGGCAAGCGAATGGGGCCTTGCAGACACCAGGTGAACCCCAGGCAAGCGAATGGGGCCTAGCAGGCACCAAGACAAACTCAGGGAAGCAAATGGGGCCCTGCAGGCCCCAGGTCAACCCCAGGCAATAGAACTGGGCGTGGCCCAGGTGGGTGGGGCACTCCTTGGAGGCTTAAGCCCGGGTGGGGGGGGCACTTGATTTAGGCTTAAGCCCTAGGGCAACCAGATCAACCCCCTGCAAGCCTATGGGGCCCTGCAGGCCCCAGGTCAACCCCAGGCAAGAGACTAGGGCCTGGCCCAGGTGTGGGGGGCACTCCTTGGAGGCTTAAGCCCGGGTGGAGGGGGCACTCCTTGGAGGCTTAAGTCCGGGTGGAGGGGGCACTCCTTGGAGGCTTAAGGCCCTGGTGGTTGTGCGGGTCCTGCGTCCGCAATCCTGGTGGTTTTTTGGGAGTGAAGCCCAGGGCGGAACCAAGTCCGGGCACCAGGACAACGCGAGGCTTGCCTAGGGGGATGTTGGAGCCCAGGTCAACCCCAGGCAAGCGAATGGGGCCTTGCAGCCACCAGGTCAACCCCAGGCAAGCGAATGGGACCTTGCATTCACCAGGTCGACCCCCTGCAAGCCTATGCGGCCCTGCAGCCACCAGGTCAACCCCAGGCAAGTGAATGGGGCCTGGCCCAGGTGTGGCGGGGGCACTCCTTGGAAGCTTAAGCTTGGGTGGGGGGGCACTTGATGGGGGCTTAAGCCCCTGGTGGTTTTGCGGATCTTGCGTCCGCACTCCCGGTGGTTTTTTGGGAGTCAAGCCCAGGGCGGGAGCAAGTCCGGGCACCAGAACACCCCAGGCATGCCTAGGGGGACTTTTGGAGCCCAGGTAAACCCCAGGTAAGCGAATGGGGCCTTGCAGACACCAGGTCAACCCCAGGTAAGCGAATGGGGCCTTGTAGCCACCAGGTGAACCCTAGGCAAGCGAATGGGGCCTGGCCCAGGTGCGGGGGGCACTTGTTGGAGGCTTGAGCCTGGGTGCGGGGGGCACTTGATGGAGGCTTAAGCCCCTGGCAGTTGTGCGGGTCCTGCGTCAGCACTCCCGATGGTTTTTTGGGAGTGAAGCCCAGGGCGGTAGCGAGTCCGGGCACCAGGACAACCCCAGGCATGCCTAGGGGGACTTTTGGAGCCCAGGTCAACCCCAGGCAAGCGAATGGGGCCTTGCAGCCACCAGGTCAACCCCAGGCAAGCGAATGGGGCCTAGCAGGCACCAAGGCAAACCCAGGGAAGCAAATGGGGCCCTGCAGGCCCCAGGTCAACCCCAGGCAATAGAACTGGGCGTGGCCCAGGTGGGTGGGGCACTCCTTGGAGGCTTAAGCCCGGGTGGGGGGGGCACTTGATTTAGGCTTAAGCCCTAGGGCAACCAGATCAACCCCCTGCAAGCCTATGGGGCCCTGCAGGCCCCAGGTCAACCCCAGGCAAGAGACTAGGGCCTGGCCCAGGTGTGGGGGGCACTCCTTGGAGGCTTAAGCCCGGGTTGAGGGGGCACTCCTTGGAGGCTTAAGCCCGGGTGGAGGGGGCACTCCTTGGAGGCTTAAGTCCGGGTGGAGGGGGCACTCCTTGGAGGCTTAAGGCCCTGGTGGTTGTGCGGGTCCTGCGTCCGCAATCCTGGTGGTTTTTTGGGAGTGAAGCCCAGGGCGGAACCAAGTCCGGGCACCAGGACAACGCGAGGCTTGCCTAGGGGGATGTTGGAGCCCAGGTCAACCCCAGGCAAGCGAATGGGGCCTTGCAGCCACCAGGTCAACCCCAGGCAAGCGAATGGGGCCTTGCATTCACCAGGTCGACCCCCTGCAAGCCTATGCGGCCCTGCAGCCACCAGGTCAACCCCAGGCAAGTGAATGGGGCCTGGCCCAGGTGTGGCGGGGGCACTCCTTGGAAGCTTAAGCTTGGGTGGGGGGGCACTTGATGGGGGCTTAAGCCCCTGGTGGTTTTGCGGATCTTGCGTCCGCACTCCCGGTGGTTTTTTGGGAGTCAAGCCCAGGGCGGGAGCAAGTCCGGGCACCAGAACACCCCAGGCATGCCTAGGGGGATTTTGGAGCCCAGGTAAACCCCAGGCAAGCGAATGGGGCCTGACCCCGGTGAGGGGGGCACTCCTTGGAGGCTTAAGCCCAGGTGGCGGGGGCACTTGATTTAGGCTTAAGCCCCTGGCTGTTGTGCTTGTCCTGCGTGCGCACTCCCAGTGGCTTTTTGGGAGTAAAGCCCAGGGCAGCAGCAAGTCCGAGCACCAGAACAACCCAGGCATGCCTAGGGGGACTTTGGAAGTCCAGGTCAACCCCAGGCAAGCGAATGGGCCTTGCAGCCTCCAGGTCAATCCCAGGTAAGCGAATGGGGCCTTGCAGCCACCAGGTCAACCCCCTGCAAGCCTATGGGGACCTGCAGCCACCAGGTCAACCCCAGGCAAGAGAATGGGGCCTGGCCCAGGTGTGGGGTGCACTCCTTCGAGGCTTAAGCTTGGGTGGGGGGGCACTTGATGGAGGCTTAAGCCCCTGGTGGTTTTGCGGGTCCTGCCTCCACACTCCCGGTGGTTTTCTGGGAGTGAAGCCCAGGGCGGGACCAAGTCCGGGCACCAGGACAACCGCAGGCATGCCTAGGGGGATTTTGGAGCCCAGGTAAACCCCAGGCAAGCGAATGGGGCCTGACCCCGCTGAGGGGGGCACTCCTTGGAGGCTTAAGCCCAGGTGGCGGGGGCACTTGATTTAGGCTTAAGCCCCTGGCTGTTGTGCTTGTCCTTGCGTGCGCACTCCCAGTGGCTTTTTGGGAGTAAAGCCCAGGGCAGCAGCAAGTCCGAGCACCAGAACAACCCAGGCATGCCTAGGGGGACTTTGAAAGTCCAGGTCAACCCCAGGCAAGCGAATGGGCCTTGCAGCCTCCAGGTCAATCCCAGGTAAGCGAATGGGGCCTTGCAGCCACCAGGTTGCGTCCGCACTCCCGGTGGTTTTTTGGGAGTCAAGCCCAGGGCGGGAGCAAGTCCGGGCACCAGAACAACCCAGGCATGCCTAGGGGGACTTTTGGAGCCCAGGTAAACCCCAGGCAAGCGAATGGGGCCTGACCCCGGTGAGGGGGGCACTCCTTGGAGGCTTAAGCCCAGGTGGCGGGGGCACTTGATTTAGGCTTAAGCCCCTGGCTGTTGTGCTTGTCCTGCGTGCGCACTCCCAGTGGCTTTTTGGGAGTAAAGCCCAGGGCAGCAGCAAGTCCGAGCACCAGAACAACCCAGGCATGCCTAGGGGGACTTTGGAAGTCCAGGTCAACCCCAGGCAAGCGAATGGGCCTTGCAGCCTCCAGGTCAATCCCAGGTAAGCGAATGGGGCCTTGCAGCCACCAGGTCAACCCCCTGCAAGCCTATGGGGACCTGCAGCCACCAGGTCAACCCCAGGCAAGAGAATGGGGCCTGGCCCAGGTGTGGGGGGCACTCCTTCGAGGCTTAAGCTTGGGTGGGGGGGCACTTGATGGAGGCTTAAGCCCCTGGTGGTTTTGCGGGTCCTGCCTCCACACTCCCGGTGGTTTTGTGGGAGTGAAGCCCAGGGCGGGACCAAGTCCGGGCACCAGGACAACCGCAGGCATGCCTAGGGGGATTTTGGAGCCCCGGTCAACCCCAGGCAAGCGAATGGGGACTTCCAGCCTCCAGGTCAAACCCAGGTAAGCCAATCGGGCCTTGCAGCCACCAGGTCACCCCCCTGCAAGCCTCTGGGGCCCTGCAGGCCCCAGGTCAACACCAGGCAAGAGAAAGGGGCCTGGCCCAGGTGCAGGGGACACTCCTTGGAGGCTTGAACCCAGGTGGAGGAGGACTTGATGGAGGCTTAAGGCCGTGGCGGTTGTGCGGGTCCTGCATCCGCACTTCCGGTGGTTTTTTGGGAGTGAAGCTCAGAGCGGCAGCATATCCGGGGACCAGGTCAAGCCCAGGTATGCCTAGGGGGACTTTTGGAGTCCAGGTCAACCCCAGGCAAGCGAATGGGGCCTTGCAGACACCAGGTCAACCCCAGGTAAGCGAAAGGGGCCTTGTAGCCACCAGGTGAACCCTTGGCAAGCGAATGGGGCCTGGCCCAGGTGCGGGGGGCACTTGTTGGAGGCTTGAGCCTGGGTGCGGGGGGCACTTGATGGAGGCTTAAGCCCCTGGCAGTTGTGCGGGTCCTGCGTCCGCACTCCTGGTGGTTTTTTCGTAGTGAAGCCCAGGGCGGTAGCGAGTCCGGGCACCAGAACAACCCAGGCATGCCTAGGGGGACTTTGGAAATCCAGGTCAACCCCAGGCAAGCGAATGGGCCTTGCAGCCTCCAGGTCAATCCCAGGCAAGCGAGCGGGGCCTTGCATCCACCAGGTCGACCCCCTGCAAGCCTATGTGGCCCTGCAGCCACCAGGTCAACCCCAGGCAAGTGAATGGGGCCTGGCCCAGGTGTGGGGGGGGCACTCCTTGGAGGCTTAAGCTTGGGTGGGGGGGCACTTGATGGGGGCTTAAGCCCCTGGTGCTTTTGCGGGTCTTGCGTCCGCAGTCCCGGTGGTTTTGTGGGAGTGAAGCCCAGGGCGGAACCAAGTCCCGGCACCAGAACAACCCCAGGCATTCCTAGGGGGACTTTTGGAGCCCCGGTCAACCCCAGGCAAGCGAATGGGGCCTTGCAGACACCAGGTCAACCCCAGGTAAACGAATGGGGCCTTGTAGCCACCAGGTGAACCCTAGGCAAATGAATGGGGCCTGGCCCAGGTGGGGGGGGCACTTGGAGGCTTGTGCCTGGGTGCGGGGGGCACTTGATGGAGGCTTAAGCCCCTGGCGGTTGTGCGGGTCCTGCGTCCGCACTCCCGGTGGTTTTTTGGGAGTCAAGCCCAGGGCGGGAGCAAGTCCGGGCACCAGAACAACCCAGGCATGCCTAGGGGGACTTTTGGAGCCCAGGTAAACCCCAGGTAAGCGAATGGGGCCTTGCAGACACCAGGTCAACCCCAGGTAAGCGAATGGGGCCTTGTAGCCACCAGGTGAACCCTAGGCAAGCGAATGGGGCCTGGCCCAGGTGCGGGGGGCACTTGTTGGAGGCTTGAGCCTGGGTGCGGGGGGCACTTGATGGAGGCTTAAGCCCCTGGCAGTTGTGCGGGTCCTGCGTCAGCACTCCCGATGGTTTTTTGGGAGTGAAGCCCAGGGCGGTAGCGAGTCCGGGCACCAGGACAACCCCAGGCATGCCTAGGGGGACTTTTGGAGCCCAGGTCAACCCCAGGCAAGCGAATGGGGCCTTGCAGCCACCAGGTCAACCCCAGGCAAGCGAATGGGGCCTAGCAGGCACCAAGGCAAACCCAGGGAAGCAAATGGGGCCCTGCAGGCCCCAGGTCAACCCCAGGCAATAGAACTGGGCGTGGCCCAGGTGGGTGGGGCACTCCTTGGAGGCTTAAGCCCGGGTGGGGGGGGCACTTGATTTAGGCTTAAGCCCTAGGGCAACCAGATCAACCCCCTGCAAGCCTATGGGGCCCTGCAGGCCCCAGGTCAACCCCAGGCAAGAGACTAGGGCCTGGCCCAGGTGTGGGGGGCACTCCTTGGAGGCTTAAGCCCGGGTTGAGGGGGCACTCCTTGGAGGCTTAAGCCCGGGTGGAGGGGGCACTCCTTGGAGGCTTAAGTCCGGGTGGAGGGGGCACTCCTTGGAGGCTTAAGGCCCTGGTGGTTGTGCGGGTCCTGCGTCCGCAATCCTGGTGGTTTTTTGGGAGTGAAGCCCAGGGCGGAACCAAGTCCGGGCACCAGGACAACGCGAGGCTTGCCTAGGGGGATGTTGGAGCAGCCACCAGGTCAACCCCAGGCAAGCGAATGGGGCCTTGCAGCCACCAGGTCAACCCCAGGCAAGCGAATGGGGCCTTGCATTCACCAGGTCGACCCCCTGCAAGCCTATGCGGCCCTGCAGCCACCAGGTCAACCCCAGGCAAGTGAATGGGGCCTGGCCCAGGTGTGGCGGGGGCACTCCTTGGAAGCTTAAGCTTGGGTGGGGGGGCACTTGATGGGGGCTTAAGCCCCTGGTGGTTTTGCGGATCTTGCGTCCGCACTCCCGGTGGTTTTTTGGGAGTCAAGCCCAGGGCGGGAGCAAGTCCGGGCACCAGAACACCCCAGGCATGCCTAGGGGGATTTTGGAGCCCAGGTAAACCCCAGGCAAGCGAATGGGGCCTGACCCCGGTGAGGGGGGCACTCCTTGGAGGCTTAAGCCCAGGTGGCGGGGGCACTTGATTTAGGCTTAAGCCCCTGGCTGTTGTGCTTGTCCTGCGTGCGCACTCCCTGTGGCTTTTTGGGAGTAAAGCCCAGGGCAGCAGCAAGTCCGAGCACCAGAACAACCCAGGCATGCCTAGGGGGACTTTGGAAGTCCAGGTCAACCCCAGGCAAGCGAATGGGCCTTGCAGCCTCCAGGTCAATCCCAGGTAAGCGAATGGGGCCTTGCAGCCACCAGGTCAACCCCCTGCAAGCCTATGGGGACCTGCAGCCACCAGGTCAACCCCAGGCAAGAGAATGGGGCCTGGCCCAGGTGTGGGGGGCACTCCTTCGAGGCTTAAGCTTGGGTGGGGGGGCACTTGATGGAGGCTTAAGCCCCTGGTGGTTTTGCGGGTCCTGCCTCCACACTCCCGGTGGTTTTGTGGGAGTGAAGCCCAGGGCGGGACCAAGTCCGGGCACCAGGACAACCGCAGGCATGCCTAGGGGGATTTTGGAGCCCCGGTCAACCCCAGGCAAGCGAATGGGGACTTCCAGCCTCCAGGTCAAACCCAGGTAAGCCAATCGGGCCTTGCAGCCACCAGGTCACCCCCCTGCAAGCCTCTGGGGCCCTGCAGGCCCCAGGTCGACACCAGGCAAGAGAAAGGGGCCTGGCCCAGGTGCAGGGGACACTCCTTGGAGGCTTGAACCCAGGTGGAGGAGGACTTGATGGAGGCTTAAGGCCGTGGCGGTTGTACGGGTCCTGCATCCGCACTTCCGGTGGTTTTTTGGGAGTGAAGCTCAGAGCGGCAGCATATCCGGGGACCAGGTCAAGCCCAGGCATGCCTAGGGGGACTTTTGGAGTCCAGGTCAACCCCAGGCAAGCGAATGGGGCCTTGCAGACACCAGGTCAACCCCAGGTAAGCGAATGGGGCCTTGTAGCCACCAGGTGAACCCTTGGCAAGCGAATGGGGCCTGGCCCAGGTGCGGGGGGCACTTGTTGGAGGCTTGAGCCTGGGTGCGGGGGGCACTTGATGGAGGCTTAAGCCCCTGGCAGTTGTGCGGGTCCTGCGTCCGCACTCCTGGTGGTTTTTTCGTAGTGAAGCCCAGGGCGGGTAGCGAGTCCGGGCACCAGAACAACCCAGGCATGCCTAGGGGGACTTTGGAAATCCAGGTCAACCCCAGGCAAGCGAATGGGCCTTGCAGCCTCCAGGTCAATCCCAGGCAAGCGAGCGGGGCCTTGCATCCACCAGGTCGACCCCCTGCAAGCCTATGTGGCCCTGCAGCCACCAGGTCAACCCCAGGCAAGTGAATGGGGCCTGGCCCAGGTGTGGGGGGGGCACTCCTTGGAGGCTTAAGCTTGGGTGGGGGGGCACTTGATGGGGGCTTAAGCCCCTGGTGCTTTTGCGGGTCTTGCGTCCGCAGTCCCGGTGGTTTTGTGGGAGTGAAGCCCAGGGCGGAACCAAGTCCCGGCACCAGAACAACCCCAGGCATTCCTAGGGGGACTTTTGGAGCCCCGGTCAACCCCAGGCAAGCGAATGGGGCCTTGCAGACACCAGGTCAACCCCAGGTAAACGAATGGGGCCTTGTAGCCACCAGGTGAACCCTAGGCAAATGAATGGGGCCTGGCCCAGGTGGGGGGGGCACTTGGAGGCTTGTGCCTGGGTGCGGGGGGCACTTGATGGAGGCTTAAGCCCCTGGCGGTTGTGCGGGTCCTGCGTCCGCACTCCCGGTGGTTTTTTGGGAGTCAAGCCCAGGGCGGGAGCAAGTCCGGGCACCAGAACAACCCAGGCATGCCTAGGGGGACTTTTGGAGCCCAGGTAAACCCCAGGTAAGCGAATGGGGCCTTGCAGACACCAGGTCAACCCCAGGTAAGCGAATGGGGCCTTGTAGCCACCAGGTGAACCCTAGGCAAGCGAATGGGGCCTGGCCCAGGTGCGGGGGGCACTTGTTGGAGGCTTGAGCCTGGGTGCGGGGGGCACTTGATGGAGGCTTAAGCCCCTGGCAGTTGTGCGGGTCCTGCGTCCGCACTCCCGGTGGTTTTTTGGGAGTGAAGCCCAGGGCGGTAGCGAGTCCGGGCACCAGGACAACCCCAGGCATGCCTAGGGGGACTTTTGGAGCCCAGGTCAACCCCAGGCAAGCGAATGGGGCCTTGCAGCCACCAGGTCAACCCCAGGCAAGCGAATGGGGCCTAGCAGGCACCAAGGCAAACCCAGGGAAGCAAATGGGGCCCTGCAGGCCCCAGGTCAACCCCAGGCAATAGAACTGGGCGTGGCCCAGGTGGGTTGGGCACTCCTTGGAGGCTTAAGCCCGGGTGGGGGGGGGCACTTGATTTAGGCTTAAGCCCTAGGGCAACCAGATCAACCCCCTGCAAGCCTATGGGGCCCTGCAGGCCCCAGGTCAACCCCAGGCAAGAGACTAGGGCCTGGCCCAGGTGTGGGGGGCACTCCTTGGAGGCTTAAGCCCGGGTTGAGGGGGCACTCCTTGGAGGCTTAAGCCCGGGTGGAGGGGGCACTCCTTGGAGGCTTAAGTCCGGGTGGAGGGGGCACTCCTTGGAGGCTTAAGGCCCTGGTGGTTGTGCGGGTCCTGCGTCCGCAATCCTGGTGGTTTTTTGGGAGTGAAGCCCAGGGCGGAACCAAGTCCGGGCACCAGGACAACGCGAGGCTTGCCTAGGGGGATGTTGGAGCCCAGGTCAACCCCAGGCAAGCGAATGGGGCCTTGCAGCCACCAGGTCAACCCCAGGCAAGCGAATGGGGCCTTGCATTCACCAGGTCGACCCCCTGCAAGCCTATGCGGCCCTGCAGCCACCAGGTCAACCCCAGGCAAGTGAATGGGGCCTGGCCCAGGTGTGGCGGGGGCACTCCTTGGAAGCTTAAGCTTGGGTGGGGGGGCACTTGATGGGGGCTTAAGCCCCTGGTGGTTTTGCGGATCTTGCGTCCGCACTCCCGGTGGTTTTTTGGGAGTCAAGCCCAGGGCGGGAGCAAGTCCGGGCACCAGAACACCCCAGGCATGCCTAGGGGGATTTTGGAGCCCAGGTAAACCCCAGGCAAGCGAATGGGGCCTGACCCCGGTGAGGGGGGCACTCCTTGGAGGCTTAAGCCCAGGTGGCGGGGGCACTTGATTTAGGCTTAAGCCCCTGGCTGTTGTGCTTGTCCTGCGTGCGCACTCCCAGTGGCTTTTTGGGAGTAAAGCCCAGGACAGCAGCAAGTCCGAGCACCAGAACAACCCAGGCATGCCTAGGGGGACTTTGGAAGTCCAGGTCAACCCCAGGCAAGCGAATGGGCCTTGCAGCCTCCAGGTCAATCCCAGGTAAGCGAATGGGGCCTTGCAGCCACCAGGTCAACCCCCTGCAAGCCTATGGGGACCTGCAGCCACCAGGTCAACCCCAGGCAAGAGAATGGGGCCTGGCCCAGGTGTGGGGGGCACTCCTTCGAGGCTTAAGCTTGGGTGGGGGGGCACTTGATGGAGGCTTAAGCCCCTGGTGGTTTTGCGGGTCCTGCCTCCACACTCCCGGTGGTTTTGTGGGAGTGAAGCCCAGGGCGGGACCAAGTCCGGGCACCAGGACAACCGCAGGCATGCCTAGGGGGATTTTGGAGCCCCGGTCAACCCCAGGCAAGCGAATGGGGACTTCCAGCCTCCAGGTCAAACCCAGGTAAGCCAAGCGGGCCTTGCAGCCACCAGATCACCCCCCTGCAAGCCTCTGGGGCCCTGCAGGCCCCAGGTCAACACCAGGCAAGAGAAAGGGGCCTGGCCCACGTGCAGGGGACACTCCTTGGAGGCTTGAACCCAGGTGGAGGAGGACTTGATGGAGGCTTAAGGCCGTGGCGGTTGTGCGGGTCCTGCATCCGCACTTCCGGTGGTTTTTTGGGAGTGAAGCTCAGAGCGGCAGCATATCCGGGGACCAGGTCAAGCCCAGGCATGCCTAGAGGGACTTTTGGAGCCCAGGTAAACCCCAGGCAAGCGAATGGGGCCTTGCAGACACCAGGTCAACCCCAGGTAAGCGAATGGGGCCTTGTAGCCACCAGGTGAACCCTTGGCAAGCTAATGGGGCCTGGCCCAGGTGCAGGGGGCACTTGTTGGAGGCTTGAGCCTGGGTGCGGGGGGCACTTGATGGAGGCTTAAGCCCCTGGCAGTTGTGCGGGTCCTGCGTCCGCACTCCCGGTGGTTTTTTGGGAGTGAAGCCCAGGGCGGTAGCTAGTCCGGGCACCAGAACAACCCAGGCATGCCTAGGGGGACTTTGGAAGTCCAGGTCAACCCCAGGCAAGCGAATGGGCCTCGCAGCCTCCAGGTCAATCCCAGGCAAGCGAGCGGGGCCTTGCATCCACCAGGTCGACCCCCTGCAAGCCTATGTGGCCCTGCAGCCACCAGGTCAACCCCAGGCAAGTGAATGGGGCCTGGCCCAGGTGTGGGGGGGGCACTCCTTGGAGGCTTAAGCTTGGGTGGGGGGGCACTTGATGGGGGCTTAAGCCCCTGGTGCTTTTGCGGGTCTTGCGTCCGCACTCCCGGTGGTTTTGTGGGAGTGAAGCCCAGGGCGGAACCAAGTCCGGGCACCAGAACAACCCCAGGCATTCCTAGGTGGACTTTTGGAGCCCAGGTCAACCCCAGGCAAGCGAATGGGGCCTTGCAGCCTCCAGGTCAATCCCAGGTAAGCGAGCGGGGCCTTGCATCCACCAGGTCGACCCCCTGCAAGCCTATGGGGCCCTGCAGGCCCCAGGTCAACCCCAGGCAAGAGAAAGGGGCCTTGCAGACACCAGGTCAACCCCAGGTAAGCGAATGGGGCCTTGTAGCCACCAGGTGAACCCTAGGCAAATGAATGGGGCCTCGCCCAGGTGGGGGGGGCACTTGGAGGCTTGTGCCTGGGTGCGGGGGGCACTTGATGGAGGCTTAAGCCCCTGGCGGTTGTGCGGGTCCTGCGTCCGCACTCCCAGTGGTTTTTTGGGAGTCAAGCCCAGGGCGGGAGCAAGTCCGGGCACCAGAACAACCCAGGCTTGCCTAGGGGGACTTTTGGATCCCAGGTAAACCCCAGGCAAGCGAATGGGGCCTGACCCCGGTGAGGGGGGCACTCCTTGGAGGCTTAAGCCCAGGTGGCGGGGGCACTTGATTTAGGCTTAAGCCCCTGGCTGTTGTGCTTGTCCTGCGTGCGCACTCCCAGTGGCTTTTTGGGAGTGAAGCCCAGGGCAGCAGCAAGTCCAGGCACCAGAACAAGCCAGGCATGCCTAGGGGGACTTTGGAAGTCCAGGTCAACCCCAGGCAAGCGAATGGGCCTTGCAGCCTCCAGGTCAATCCCAGGTAAGCGAATGGGGCCTTGCACACAACAGGTCAACCCCCTGCAAGCCTATGGGGCCCTGCAGGCCCCACGTCAACACCAGGCAAGAGAAAGGGGCCTGGCCCAGGTGCAGGGGACACTCCTTGGAGGCTTAAACCCAGGTGGGGGAAGACTTGATGGAGGCTTAAGGCCGTGGCGGTTGTGCGGGTCCTGCATCCGCACTTCCGGTGGTTTTTTGGGAGTGAAGCTCAGAGCGGCAGCATATCCGGGGACCAGGTCAAGCCCAGGCATGCCTAGGGGGACTTTTGGACCCCAGGTAAACCCCAGGCAAGCGAATGGGGCCTTGCAGACACCAGGTCAACCCCAGGTAAGCGAATGGGGCCTTGTAGCCACCAGGTGAACCCTAGGCAAGCGAATGGGGCCTGGCCCAGGTGCGGGGGGCACTTGTTGGAGGCTTGAGCCTGGGTGTGGGGGGCACTTGATGGAGGCTTAAGCCCCTGGCAGTTGTGCGGGTCCTGCGTCCGCACTCCCGGTGGTTTTTTGGGAGTGAAGCCCAGGGCGGTAGCGAGTCCGGGCACCAGGACAACCCCAGGCATGCCTAGGGGGACTTTTGGAGCCCAGGTCAACCCCAGGCAAGCGAATGGGGCCTTGCAGCCACCAGGTCAACCCCAGGCAAGCGAATGAGGCCTAGCAGGCACCAAGGCAAACCCAGGGAAGGAAATGGGGCCCTGCAGGCCCCAGGTCAACCCCAGGCAATAGAACTGGGCGTGGCCCAGGTGGCTGGGTCACTCCTTGGAGGCTTAAGCCCGGGTGGGGGCGGCACTTGATTTAGGCTTAAGCCCTAGGGCAACCAGGTCAACCCGCTGCAAGCCTATGGGGCCCTGCAGGCCCCAGGTCAACCCCAGGCAAGAGACTAGGGCCTGGCCCAGGTGTGGGGGGCACTCCTTGGAAGCTTAAGCCCGGGTGGAGGGGGCACTCCTTGGACGCTTAAGCCCGGTTGGAGGGGGCACTCCTTGGAGGCTTAAGGCCCTGGTGGCTGTGCGGGTCCTGCGTCCGCACTCCCGGTGGTTTTTTGGGAGTCAAGCCCAGGGCGAAACCAAGTCCCGGCACCAGGACAACGCCAGGCATGCCTAGGGGGATTTTGGAGCCCAGGTCAACCCCAGGCAAGCGAATGGGGCCTTGCAGCCACCAGGTCAACCCCAGGCAAGCGAATGGGGCCTAGCAGGCACCAAGGCAAACCCAGGTAAGTGAGCGGGGCCTTGCATCCACCGGGTCGACCCCCTGCAAGCCTATGCGGCCCTGCAGCCACCAGGTCAACCCCAGGCAAGAGAATGGGGCCTGGCCCAGGTGTGGGGGGCACTCCTTCGAGGCTTAAGCTTGGGTGGGGGGGCACTTGATGGAGGCTTAAGCCCCTGGTGGTTTTGCGGGTCCTGCCTCCACACTCCCGGTGGTTTTGTGGGAGTGAAGCCCAGGGCGGGACCAAGTCCGGGCACCAGGACAACCGCAGGCATGCCTAGGGGGATTTTGGAGCCCCGGTCAACCCCAGGCAAGCGAATGGGGACTTCCCGCCTCCAGGTGAAACCCACGTAAGCCAATGGGGCCTTGCAGCCACCAGGTCACCCCCCTGCAAGCCTATGGGGCCCTGCAGGCCCCAGGTCAACATCAGGCAAGAGAAAGGGGCCTGGCCCAGGTGCAGGGGACACTCCTTGGAGGCTTGAACCCAGGTGGAGGAGGACTTGATGGAGGCTTAAGGCCCTGGCGGTTGTGCGGGTCCTGCATCCACACTTCCGGTGGTTTTTTGGGAGTGAAGCTCAGAGCGGCAGCATATCCGGGGACCAGGTCAAGCCCAGGCATGCCTAGGGGGACTTTTGGAGCCCAGGTCAACCCCAGGCAAGCGAATGGGGCCTTGCAGACACCAGGTCAAACCCAGGTAAGCGAATGGGGCCTTGTAGCCACCAGGTGAACCCTTGGCAAGCGAATGGGGCCTGGCACAGGTGCGGGGGGCACTTGTTGGAGGCTTGAGCCTGGGTGCGGGGGGCACTTGATGGAGGCTTAAGCCCCTGGCAGTTGTGTGGGTCCTGCGTCCGCACTCCTGGTGGTTTTTTGGGAGTCAAGCCCAGGGCGGTAGCGAGTCCGGGCACCAGAACAACCCAGGCATGCCTAGGGGGACTTTGGAAGTCCAGGTCAACCCCAGTCAAGCGAATGGGGCCTTGCATCCACCAGGTCGACCCCCTGCAAGCCTATGTGGCCCTGCAGCCACCAGGTCAACCCCAGGCAAGTGAATGGGGCCTGGCCCAGGTGTGGGGGGGGCACTCCTTGGAGGCTTAAGCTTGGGTGGGGGGGCACTTGATGGGGGCTTAAGCCCCTGGTGCTTTTGCGGGTCTTGCGTCCGCACTCTCGGTGGTTTTGTGGGGGTGAAGCCCAGGGCGGAACCAAGTCCGGGCACCAGAACAACCCCAGGCATTCCTAGGGGGAGTTTTGGAGCCCAGGTCAACCCCAGGCAAGCGAATGGGGCCTTGCAGACACCAGGTCAACCCCAGGTAAGCGAATGGGGCCTTGTAGCCACCAGGTGAACCCTAGGCAAATGAATGGGGCCTGGCCCAGGTGGGGGGGGCACTTGGAGGCTTGTGCCTGGGTGCGGGGGGCACTTGATGGAGGCTTAAGCCCCTGGCAGTTGTGCGGGTCCTGTGTCCACACTCCCGGTGGTTTTTTGGTAGTCAAGCCCAGGGCGGGAGCAAGTCCGGGCACCAGAACAACCCAGGCATGCCTAGGGGGACTTTTGGAGCCCAGGTAAACCCCAGGCAAGCGAATGGGGCCTTGCAGACACCAGGTCAACCCCAGGTAAGCGAATGGGGCCTTGTAGCCACCAGGTGAACCCTAGGCAAGCGAATGGGGCCTGGCCCAGGTGCGGGGGGCACTTGTTGGAGGCTTGAGCCTGGGTGCGGGGGGCACTTGATGGAGGCTTAAGCCCCTGGCAGTTGTGCGGGTCCTGCGTCCGCACTCCCGGTGGTTTTTTGGGAGTGAAGCCCAGGGCGGTAGCGAGTCCGGGCACCAGGACAACCCCAGGCATGCCTAGGGGGACTTTTGGAGCCCAGGTCAACCCCAGGCAAGCGAATGGGGCCTTGCAGCCACCAGGTCAACCCCAGGCAAGCGAATGGGGCCTAGCAGGCACCAAGGCAAACCCAGGGAAGCAAATGGGGCCCTGGAGGCCCCAGGTCAACCCCAGGCAATAGAACTGGGCGTGGCCCAGGTGGGTGGGGCACTCCTTGGAGGCTTAAGCCCGGGTGCGGGGGCACTTGATTTAGGCTTAAGCCCTAGGGCAACCAGATCAACCCCCTGCAAGCCTATGGGGCCCTGCAGGCCCCAGGTCAACCCCAGGCAAGAGACTAGGGCCTGGCCCAGGTGTGGGGTGCACTCCTTGGAGGCTTAAGCCCGGGTGGAGGGGGCACTCCTTGGACGCTTAAGGCCCTGGTGGTTTTGCGGGTCCTGCGTCCGCACTCCCGGTGGTTTTTTGGGAGTGAAGCCCAGGGCGGAACCAAGTCCGGGCACCAGGAAAACGCGGGGCATGCCTAGGGGGATGTTGGAGCCCAGGTCAACCCCAGGCAAGCGAATGGGGCCTTGCAGCCACCAGGTCAACCCCAGGCAAGCGAATGGGGCCTTGCATTCACCAGGTCGACCCCCTGCAAGCCTATGCGGCCCTGCAGCCACCAGGTCAACCCCAGGCAAGTGAATGGGGCCTGGCCCAGGTGTGGAGGGGGCACTCCTTGGAGGCTTAAGCTTGGGTGGGGGGGCACTTGATGGGGGCTTAAGCCCGTGGTGGTTTTGCGGGTCTTGCGTCCGCACTCCCGGTGGTTTTTTGGGAGTCAAGCCCAGGGCGGGAGCAAGTCCGGGCACCAGAACAACCCAGGCATGCCTAGGGGGACTTTTGGAGCCCAGGTAAACCCCAGGCAAGCGAATGGGGCCTGACCCCGGTCAGGGGGGCACTCCTTGGAGGCTTAAGCCCAGGTGGCGGGGGCACTTGATTTAGGCTTAAGCTCCTGCCTGTTGTGCTTGTCCTGCGTGCGCACTCCCAGTGGCTTTTTGGGAGTAAAGCCCAGGGCAGCAGCAAGTCCGAGCACCAGAACAACCCAGGCATGCCTAGGGGGACTTTGGAAGTCCAGGTCAACCCCAAGCAAGCGAATGGGCCTTGCAGCCTCCAGGTCAATCCCAGGCAAGCGAGCGGGGCCTTGCATCCACCAGGTCGACCCCCTGCAAGCCTATGTGGCCCTGCAGCCACCAGGTCAACCCCAGGCAAGTGAATGGGGCCTGGACCAGGTGTGGGGGGGGCACTCCTTGGAGGCTTAAGCTTGGGTGGGGGGGCACTTGATGGGGGCTTAAGCCCCTGGTGCTTTTGCGGGTCTTGCGTCCGCACTCCCGGTGGTTTTGTGGGAGTGAAGCCCAGGGCGGAACCAAGTCCGGGCACCAGAACAACCCCAGGCATTCCTAGGTGGACTTTTGGAGCCCAGGTCAACCCCAGGCAAGCGAATGGGGCCTTGCAGCCTCCAGGTCAATCCCAGGTAAGCGAGCGGGGCCTTGCATCCACCAGGTCGACCCCCTGCAAGCCTATGGGGCCCTGCAGGCCCCAGGTCAACCACAGGCAAGAGAAAGGGGCCTTGCAGACACCAGGTGAACCCCAGGTAAGCGAATGGGGCCTTGTAGCCACCAGGTGAACCCTAGGCAAATGAATGGGGCCTCGCCCAGGTGGGGGGGGCACTTGGAGGCTTGTGCCTGGGTGCGGGGGGCACTTGATGGAGGCTTAAGCCCCTGGCGGTTGTGCGGGTCCTGCGTCCGCACTCCCAGTGGTTTTTTGGGAGTCAAGCCCAGGGCGGGAGCAAGTCCGGGCACCAGAACAACCCAGGCTTGCCTAGGGGGACTTTTGGATCCCAGGTAAACCCCAGGCAAGCGAATGGGGCCTGACCCCGGTGAGGGGGGCACTCCTTGGAGGCTTAAGCCCAGGTGGCGGGGGCACTTGATTTAGGCTTAAGCCCCTGGCTGTTGTGCTTGTCCTGCGTGCGCACTCCCAGTGGCTTTTTGGGAGTGAAGCCCAGGGCAGCAGCAAGTCCAGGCACCAGAACAAGCCAGGCATGCCTAGGGGGACTTTGGAAGTCCAGGTCAACCCCAGGCAAGCGAATGGGCCTTGCAGCCTCCAGGTCAATCCCAGGTAAGCGAATGGGGCCTTGCACACAACAGGTCAACCCCCTGCAAGCCTATGGGGCCCTGCAGGCCCCACGTCAACACCAGGCAAGAGAAAGGGGCCTGGCCCAGGTGCAGGGGACACTCCTTGGAGGCTTAAACCCAGGTGGGGGAAGACTTGATGGAGGCTTAAGGCCGTGGCGGTTGTGCGGGTCCTGCATCCGCACTTCCGGTGGTTTTTTGGGAGTGAAGCTCAGAGCGGCAGCATATCCGGGGACCAGGTGAAGCCCAGGCATGCCTAGGGGGACTTTTGGAGCCCAGGTAAACCCCAGGCAAGCGAATGGGGCCTTGCAGACACCAGGTCAACCCCAGGTAAGCGAATGGGGCCTTGTAGCCACCAGGTGAACCCTAGGCAAGCGAATGGGGCCTGGCCCAGGTGCGGGGGGCACTTGTTGGAGGCTTGAGCCTGGGTGTGGGGGGCACTTGATGGAGGCTTAAGCCCCTGGCAGTTGTGCGGGTCCTGCGTCCGCACTCCCGGTGGTTTTTTGGGAGTGAAGCCCAGGGCGGTAGCGAGTCCGGGCACCAGGACAACCCCAGCCATGCCTAGGGGGACTTTTGGAGCCCAGGTCAACCCCAGGCAAGCGAATGGGGCCTTGCAGCCACCAGGTCAACCCCAGGCAAGCGAATGAGGCCTAGCAGGCACCAAGGCAAACCCAGGGAAGGAAATGGGGCCCTGCAGGCCCCAGGTCAACCCCAGGCAATAGAACTGGGCGTGGCCCAGGTGGCTGGGACACTCCTTGGAGGCTTAAGCCCGGGTGGGGGCGGCACTTGATTTAGGCTTAAGCCCTAGGGCAACCAGGTCAACCCGCTGCAAGCCTATGGGGCCCTGCAGGCCCCAGGTCAACCCCAGGCAAGAGACTAGGGCCTGGCCCAGGTGTGGGGGGCACTCCTTGGAAGCTTAAGCCCGGGTGGAGGGGGCACTCCTTGGACGCTTAAGCCCGGTTGGAGGGGGCACTCCTTGGAGGCTTAAGGCCCTGGTGGCTGTGCGGGTCCTGCGTCCGCACTCCCGGTGGTTTTTTGGGAGTCAAGCCCAGGGCGAAACCAAGTCCCGGCACCAGGACAACGCCAGGCATGCCTAGGGGGATTTTGGAGCCCAGGTCAACCCCAGGCAAGCGAATGGGGCCTTGCAGCCACCAGGTCAACCCCAGGCAAGCGAATGGGGCCTAGCAGGCACCAAGGCAAACCCAGGTAAGTGAGCGGGGCCTTGCATCCACCGGGTCGACCCCCTGCAAGCCTATGCGGCCCTGCAGCCACCAGGTCAACCCCAGGCAAGAGAATGGGGCCTGGCCCAGGTGTGGGGGGCACTCCTTCGAGGCTTAAGCTTGGGTGGGGGGGCACTTGATGGAGGCTTAAGCCCCTGGTGGTTTTGCGGGTCCTGCCTCCACACTCCCGGTGGTTTTGTGGGAGTGAAGCCCAGGGCGGGACCAAGTCCGGGCACCAGGACAACCGCAGGCATGCCTAGGGGGATTTTGGAGCCCCGGTCAACCCCAGGCAAGCGAATGGGGACTTCCCGCCTCCAGGTGAAACCCACGTAAGCCAATGGGGCCTTGCAGCCACCAGGTCACCCCCCTGCAAGCCTATGGGGCCCTGCAGGCCCCAGGTCAACATCAGGCAAGAGAAAGGGGCCTGGCCCAGGTGCAGGGGACACTCCTTGGAGGCTTGAACCCAGGTGGAGGAGGACTTGATGGAGGCTTAAGGCCCTGGCGGTTGTGCGGGTCCTGCATCCACACTTCCGGTGGTTTTTTGGGAGTGAAGCTCAGAGCGGCAGCATATCCGGGGACCAGGTCAAGCCCAGGCATGCCTAGGGGGACTTTTGGAGCCCAGGTCAACCCCAGGCAAGCGAATGGGGCCTTGCAGACACCAGGTCAAACCCAGGTAAGCGAATGGGGCCTTGTAGCCACCAGGTGAACCCTTGGCAAGCGAATGGGGCCTGGCACAGGTGCGGGGGGCACTTGTTGGAGGCTTGAGCCTGGGTGCGGGGGGCACTTGATGGAGGCTTAAGCCCCTGGCAGTTGTGTGGGTCCTGCGTCCGCACTCCTGGTGGTTTTTTGGGAGTCAAGCCCAGGGCGGTAGCGAGTCCGGGCACCAGAACAACCCAGGCATGCCTAGGGGGACTTTGGAAGTCCAGGTCAACCCCAGTCAAGCGAATGGGGCCTTGCATCCACCAGGTCGACCCCCTGCAAGCCTATGTGGCCCTGCAGCCACCAGGTCAACCCCAGGCAAGTGAATGGGGCCTGGCCCAGGTGTGGGGGGGGCACTCCTTGGAGGCTTAAGCTTGGGTGGGGGGGCACTTGATGGGGGCTTAAGCCCCTGGTGCTTTTGCGGGTCTTGCGTCCGCACTCTCGGTGGTTTTGTGGGGGTGAAGCCCAGGGCGGAACCAAGTCCGGGCACCAGAACAACCCCAGGCATTCCTAGGGGGAGTTTTGGAGCCCAGGTCAACCCCAGGCAAGCGAATGGGGCCTTGCAGACACCAGGTCAACCCCAGGTAAGCGAATGGGGCCTTGTAGCCACCAGGTGAACCCTAGGCAAATGAATGGGGCCTGGCCCAGGTGGGGGGGGCACTTGGAGGCTTGTGCCTGGGTGCGGGGGGCACTTGATGGAGGCTTAAGCCCCTGGCAGTTGTGCGGGTCCTGCGTCCACACTCCCGGTGGTTTTTTGGTAGTCAAGCCCAGGGCGGGAGCAAGTCCGGGCACCAGAACAACCCAGGCATGCCTAGGGGGACTTTTGGAGCCCAGGTAAACCCCAGGCAAGCGAATGGGGCCTTGCAGACACCAGGTCAACCCCAGGTAAGCGAATGGGGCCTTGTAGCCACCAGGTGAACCCTAGGCAAGCGAATGGGGCCTGGCCCAGGTGCGGGGGGCACTTGTTGGAGGCTTGAGCCTGGGTGCGGGGGGCACTTGATGGAGGCTTAAGTCCCTGGCAGTTGTGCGGGTCCTGCGTCCGCACTCCCGGTGGTTTTTTGGGAGTGAAGCCCAGGGCGGTAGCGAGTCCGGGCACCAGGACAACCCCAGGCATGCCTAGGGGGACTTTTGGAGCCCAGGTCAACCCCAGGCAAGCGAATGGGGCCTTGCAGCCACCAGGTCAACCCCAGGCAAGCGAATGGGGCCTAGCAGGCACCAAGGCAAACCCAGGGAAGCAAATGGGGCCCTGGAGGCCCCAGGTCAACCCCAGGCAATAGAACTGGGCGTGGCCCAGGTGGGTGGGGCACTCCTTGGAGGCTTAAGCCCGGGTGGGGGGGGCACTTGATTTAGGCTTAAGCCCTAGGGCAACCAGATCAACCCCCTGCAAGCCTATGGGGCCCTGCAGGCCCCAGGTCAACCCCAGGCAAGAGACTAGGGCCTGGCCCAGGTGTGGGGGGCACTCCTTGGAGGCTTAAGCCCGGGTGGAGGGGGCACTCCTTGGAGGCTTAAGGCCCTGGTGGTTTTGCGGGTCCTGCGTCCGCACTCCCGGTGGTTTTTTGGGAGTGAAGCCCAGGGCGGAACCAAGTCCGGGCACCAGGAAAACGCGGGGCATGCCTAGGGGGATGTTGGAGCCCAGGTCAACCCCAGGCAAGCGAATGGGGCCTTGCAGCCACCAGGTCAACCCCAGGCAAGCGAATGGGGCCTTGCATTCACCAGGTCGACCCCCTGCAAGCCTATGCGGCCCTGCAGCCACCAGGTCAACCCCAGGCAAGTGAATGGGGCCTGGCACAGGTGTGGCGGGGGCACTCCTTGGAGGCTTAAGCTTGGGTGGGGGGGCACTTGATGGGGGCTTAAGCCCGTGGTGGTTTTGCGGGTCTTGCGTCCGCACTCCCGGTGGTTTTTTGGGAGTGAAGCCCAGGGCGGAACCAAGTCCGGGCACCAGGAAAACGCGGGGCATGCCTAGGGGGATGTTGGAGCCCAGGTCAACCCCAGGCAAGCGAATGGGGCCTTGCAGACACCAGGTCAACCCCAGGTAAGCGAATGGGGCCTTGTAGCCACCAGGTGAACCCTAGGCAAATGAATGGGGCCTGGCCCAGGTGGGGGGGGGCACTTGGAGGCTTGTGTCTGGGTGCGGGGGGCACTTGATGGAGGCTTAAGCCCCTGGTGGTTTTGCGGGTCCTGCCTCCACACTCCCGGTGGTTTTGTGGGAGTGAAGCCCAGGGCGGGACCAAGTCCGGGCACCAGGACAACCGCAGGCATGCCTAGGGGGATTTTGGAGCCCCGGTCAACCCCAGGCAAGCGAATGGGGACTTCCCGCCTCCAGGTGAAACCCACGTAAGCCAATGGGGCCTTGCAGCCACCAGGTCACCCCCCTGCAAGCCTATGGGGCCCTGCAGGCCCCAGGTCAACATCAGGCAAGAGAAAGGGGCCTGGCCCAGGTGCAGGGGACACTCCTTGGAGGCTTGAACCCAGGTGGAGGAGGACTTGATGGAGGCTTAAGGCCCTGGCGGTTGTGCGGGTCCTGCATCCACACTTCCGGTGGTTTTTTGGGAGTGAAGCTCAGAGCGGCAGCATATCCGGGGACCAGGTCAAGCCCAGGCATGCCTAGGGGGACTTTTGGAGCCCAGGTCAACCCCAGGCAAACGAATGGGGCCTTGCAGACACCAGGTCAAACCCAGGTAAGCGAATGGGGCCTTGTAGCCACCAGGTGAACCCTTGGCAAGCGAATGGGGCCTGGCACAGGTGCGGGGGGCACTTGTTGGAGGCTTGAGCCTGGGTGCGGGGGGCACTTGATGGAGGCTTAAGCCCCTGGCAGTTGTGTGGGTCCTGCGTCCGCACTTCTGGTGGTTTTTTGGGAGTGAAGCCCAGGGCGGGTAGCGAGTCCGGGCACCAGAACAACCCAGGCATGCCTAGGGGGACTTTGGAAGTCCAGGTCAACCCCAGTCAAGCGAATGGGGCCTTGCATCCACCAGGTCGACCCCCTGCAAGCCTATGTGGCCCTGCAGCCACCAGGTCAACCCCAGGCAAGTGAATGGGGCCTGGCCCAGGTGTGGGGGGGGCACTCCTTGGAGGCTTAAGCTTGGGTGGGGGGGCACTTGATGGGGGCTTAAGCCCCTGGTGCTTTTGCGGGTCTTGCGTCCGCACTCTCGGTGGTTTTGTGGGGGTGAAGCCCAGGGCGGAACCAAGTCCGGGCACCAGAACAACCCCAGGCATTCCTAGGGGGAGTTTTGGAGCCCAGGTCAACCCCAGGCAAGCGAATGGGGCCTTGCAGACACCAGGTCAACCCCAGGTAAGCGAATGGGGCCTTGTAGCCACCAGGTGAACCCTAGGCAAATGAATGGGGCCTGGCCCAGGTGGGGGGGGCACTTGGAGGCTTGTGCCTGGGTGCGGGGGGCACTTGATGGAGGCTTAAGCCCCTGGCAGTTGTGCGGGTCCTGCGTCCACACTCCCGGTGGTTTTTTGGTAGTCAAGCCCAGGGCGGGAGCAAGTCCGGGCACCAGAACAACCCAGGCATGCCTAGGGGGACTTTTGGAGCCCAGGTAAACCCCAGGCAAGCGAATGGGGCCTTGCAGACACCAGGTCAACCCCAGGTAAGCGAATGGGGCCTTGTAGCCACCAGGTGAACCCTAGGCAAGCGAATGGGGCCTGGCCCAGGTGCGGGGGGCACTTGTTGGAGGCTTGAGCCTGGGTGCGGGGGGCACTTGATGGAGGCTTAAGTCCCTGGCAGTTGTGCGGGTCCTGCGTCCGCACTCCCGGTGGTTTTTTGGGAGTGAAGCCCAGGGCGGTAGCGAGTCCGGGCACCAGGACAACCCCAGGCATGCCTAGGGGGACTTTTGGAGCCCAGGTCAACCCCAGGCAAGCGAATGGGGCCTTGCAGCCACCAGGTCAACCCCAGGCAAGCGAATGGGGCCTAGCAGGCACCAAGGCAAACCCAGGGAAGCAAATGGGGCCCTGGAGGCCCCAGGTCAACCCCAGGCAATAGAACTGGGCGTGGCCCAGGTGGGTGGGGCACTCCTTGGAGGCTTAAGCCCGGGTGGGGGGGGCACTTGATTTAGGCTTAAGCCCTAGGGCAACCAGATCAACCCCCTGCAAGCCTATGGGGCCCTGCAGGCCCCAGGTCAACCCCAGGCAAGAGACTAGGGCCTGGCCCAGGTGTGGGGGGCACTCCTTGGAGGCTTAAGCCCGGGTGGAGGGGGCACTCCTTGGAGGCTTAAGGCCCTGGTGGTTTTGCGGGTCCTGCGTCCGCACTCCCGGTGGTTTTTTGGGAGTGAAGCCCAGGGCGGAACCAAGTCCGGGCACCAGGAAAACGCGGGGCATGCCTAGGGGGATGTTGGAGCCCAGGTCAACCCCAGGCAAGCGAATGGGGCCTTGCAGCCACCAGGTCAACCCCAGGCAAGCGAATGGGGCCTTGCATTCACCAGGTCGACCCCCTGCAAGCCTATGCGGCCCTGCAGCCACCAGGTCAACCCCAGGCAAGTGAATGGGGCCTGGCACAGGTGTGGCGGGGGCACTCCTTGGAGGCTTAAGCTTGGGTGGGGGGGCACTTGATGGGGGCTTAAGCCCGTGGTGGTTTTGCGGGTCTTGCGTCCGCACTCCCGGTGGTTTTTTGGGAGTGAAGCCCAGGGCGGAACCAAGTCCGGGCACCAGGAAAACGCGGGGCATGCCTAGGGGGATGTTGGAGCCCAGGTCAACCCCAGGCAAGCGAATGGGGCCTTGCAGACACCAGGTCAACCCCAGGTAAGCGAATGGGGCCTTGTAGCCACCAGGTGAACCCTAGGCAAATGAATGGGGCCTGGCCCAGGTGGGGGGGGGCACTTGGAGGCTTGTGTCTGGGTGCGGGGGGCACTTGATGGAGGCTTAAGCCCCTGGTGGTTTTGCGGGTCCTGCCTCCACACTCCCGGTGGTTTTGTGGGAGTGAAGCCCAGGGCGGGACCAAGTCCGGGCACCAGGACAACCGCAGGCATGCCTAGGGGGATTTTGGAGCCCCGGTCAACCCCAGGCAAGCGAATGGGGACTTCCCGCCTCCAGGTGAAACCCACGTAAGCCAATGGGGCCTTGCAGCCACCAGGTCACCCCCCTGCAAGCCTATGGGGCCCTGCAGGCCCCAGGTCAACATCAGGCAAGAGAAAGGGGCCTGGCCCAGGTGCAGGGGACACTCCTTGGAGGCTTGAACCCAGGTGGAGGAGGACTTGATGGAGGCTTAAGGCCCTGGCGGTTGTGCGGGTCCTGCATCCACACTTCCGGTGGTTTTTTGGGAGTGAAGCTCAGAGCGGCAGCATATCCGGGGACCAGGTCAAGCCCAGGCATGCCTAGGGGGACTTTTGGAGCCCAGGTCAACCCCAGGCAAACGAATGGGGCCTTGCAGACACCAGGTCAAACCCAGGTAAGCGAATGGGGCCTTGTAGCCACCAGGTGAACCCTTGGCAAGCGAATGGGGCCTGGCACAGGTGCGGGGGGCACTTGTTGGAGGCTTGAGCCTGGGTGCGGGGGGCACTTGATGGAGGCTTAAGCCCCTGGCAGTTGTGTGGGTCCTGCGTCCGCACTTCTGGTGGTTTTTTGGGAGTGAAGCCCAGGGCGGTAGCGAGTCCGGGCACCAGAACAACCCAGGCATGCCTAGGGGGACTTTGGAAGTCCAGGTCAACCCCAGTCAAGCGAATGGGGCCTTGCATCCACCAGGTCGACCCCCTGCAAGCCTATGTGGCCCTGCAGCCACCAGGTCAACCCCAGGCAAGTGAATGGGGCCTGGCCCAGGTGTGGGGGGGGCACTCCTTGGAGGCTTAAGCTTGGGTGGGGGGGCACTTGATGGGGGCTTAAGCCCCTGGTGCTTTTGCGGGTCTTGCGTCCGCACTCTCGGTGGTTTTGTGGGGGTGAAGCCCAGGGCGGAACCAAGTCCGGGCACCAGAACAACCCCAGGCATTCCTAGGGGGAGTTTTGGAGCCCAGGTCAACCCCAGGCAAGCGAATGGGGCCTTGCAGACACCAGGTCAACCCCAGGTAAGCGAATGGGGCCTTGTAGCCACCAGGTGAACCCTAGGCAAATGAATGGGGCCTGGCCCAGGTGGGGGGGGCACTTGGAGGCTTGTGCCTGGGTGCGGGGGGCACTTGATGGAGGCTTAAGCCCCTGGCAGTTGTGCGGGTCCTGCGTCCACACTCCCGGTGGTTTTTTGGTAGTCAAGCCCAGGGCGGGAGCAAGTCCGGGCACCAGAACAACCCAGGCATGCCTAGGGGGACTTTTGGAGCCCAGGTAAACCCCAGGCAAGCGAATGGGGCCTTGCAGACACCAGGTCAACCCCAGGTAAGCGAATGGGGCCTTGTAGCCACCAGGTGAACCCTAGGCAAGCGAATGGGGCCTGGCCCAGGTGCGGGGGGCACTTGTTGGAGGCTTGAGCCTGGGTGCGGGGGGCACTTGATGGAGGCTTAAGTCCCTGGCAGTTGTGCGGGTCCTGCGTCCGCACTCCCGGTGGTTTTTTGGGAGTGAAGCCCAGGGCGGTAGCGAGTCCGGGCACCAGGACAACCCCAGGCATGCCTAGGGGGACTTTTGGAGCCCAGGTCAACCCCAGGCAAGCGAATGGGGCCTTGCAGCCACCAGGTCAACCCCAGGCAAGCGAATGGGGCCTAGCAGGCACCAAGGCAAACCCAGGGAAGCAAATGGGGCCCTGGAGGCCCCAGGTCAACCCCAGGCAATAGAACTGGGCGTGGCCCAGGTGGGTGGGGCACTCCTTGGAGGCTTAAGCCCGGGTGGGGGGGGCACTTGATTTAGGCTTAAGCCCTAGGGCAACCAGATCAACCCCCTGCAAGCCTATGGGGCCCTGCAGGCCCCAGGTCAACCCCAGGCAAGAGACTAGGGCCTGGCCCAGGTGTGGGGGGCACTCCTTGGAGGCTTAAGCCCGGGTGGAGGGGGCACTCCTTGGAGGCTTAAGGCCCTGGTGGTTTTGCGGGTCCTGCGTCCGCACTCCCGGTGGTTTTTTGGGAGTGAAGCCCAGGGCGGAACCAAGTCCGGGCACCAGGAAAACGCGGGGCATGCCTAGGGGGATGTTGGAGCCCAGGTCAACCCCAGGCAAGCGAATGGGGCCTTGCAGCCACCAGGTCAACCCCAGGCAAGCGAATGGGGCCTTGCATTCACCAGGTCGACCCCCTGCAAGCCTATGCGGCCCTGCAGCCACCAGGTCAACCCCAGGCAAGTGAATGGGGCCTGGCACAGGTGTGGCGGGGGCACTCCTTGGAGGCTTAAGCTTGGGTGGGGGGGCACTTGATGGGGGCTTAAGCCCGTGGTGGTTTTGCGGGTCTTGCGTCCGCACTCCCGGTGGTTTTTTGGGAGTGAAGCCCAGGGCGGAACCAAGTCCGGGCACCAGGAAAACGCGGGGCATGCCTAGGGGGATGTTGGAGCCCAGGTCAACCCCAGGCAAGCGAATGGGGCCTTGCAGACACCAGGTCAACCCCAGGTAAGCGAATGGGGCCTTGTAGCCACCAGGTGAACCCTAGGCAAATGAATGGGGCCTGGCCCAGGTGGGGGGGGGCACTTGGAGGCTTGTGTCTGGGTGCGGGGGGCACTTGATGGAGGCTTAAGCCCCTGGCGGTTGTGCGGGTCCTGCGTGAGCCCTCCCGGTGGTTTTTTGGGAGTCAAGCCCAGGGCGGGAGCAACTCCGGGCACCAGAACAACTCAGGCATGCCTAGGGGGATTTTGGAGCCCAGGTAAACCCCATGCAAGCGAACGGGGCCTGACCCCGGTGAGGGGGGCACTCCTTGGAGGCTTAAGTCCAGGTGGCGGGGGCACTTGATTTAGGCTTAAGCCCCTGGCTGTTGTGCTTGTCCTGCGTGGGCACTCCCAGTGGCTTTTTGGGAGTAAAGCCCAGGGCAGCAGCAAGTCAGAGCACCAGAACAACCCAGGCATGCCTAGGGGGACTTTGGAAGTCCAGGTCAACCCCAGGCAAGTGAATGGGCCTTGCAGCCTCCAGGTCAATCCCAGGTAAGCGAATGGGGCCTTGCAGCCACCAGGTCAACCCCCTGCAAGCCTATGGGGACCTGCAGCCACCAGGTCAACCCCAGGCAAGAGAATGGGGCCTGGCCCAGGTGTGGGGGGCACTCCTTCGAGGCTTAAGCTTGGGTGGGGGGGCACTTGATGGAGGCTTAAGCCCCTGGTGGTTTTGCGGGTCCTGCCTCCACACTCCCTGTGGTTTTCTGGGAGTGAAGCTCAGGGCGGGACCAAGTCCGGGCACCAGGACAACCGCAGGCATGCCTAGGGGGATTTTGGAGCCCCGGTCAACCCCAGGCAAGCGAATGGGGACTTCCAGCCTTCAGGTCAAACCCAGGTAAGCCAATGGGGCCTTGCAGCCACCAGGTCACCCCCCTGCAAGCCTATGGGGCCCTGCAGGCCCCACGTCAACACCAGGCAAGAGAAAGGGTCCTGGCCCAGGTGCAGGGGACACTACTTGGAGGCTTGAACCCAGGTGGAGGAGGACTTGATGGAGGCTTAAGGCCGTGGCGGTTGTGCGGGTCCTGCGTCCGCACTTCCGGTGGTTTTTTGGGAGTCAAGCCCAGGGCGGGAGCAAGTCCGGGCACCAGAACAACCCAGGCTTGCCTAGGGGGACTTTTGGAGCCCAGGTCAACCCCAGGCAAGCGAATGGGGCCTTGCAGACACCAGGTCAACCCCAGGTAAGCGAATGGGGCCTTGTAGCCACCAGGTGAACCCTTGGCAAGCGAATGGGGCCTGGCCCAGGTGCGGGGGGCACTTGTTGGAGGCTTGAGCCTGGGTGCGGGGGGCACTTGATGGAGGCTTAAGCCCCTGGCAGTTGTGCGGGTCCTGCGTCCGCACTCCCGGTGGTTTTTTGGGAGTGAAGCCCAGGGCGGTAGCGAGTCCGGGCACCAGAACAACCCAGGCATGCCTAGGGGGACTTTGGAAGTCCAGGTCAACCCCAGGCAAGCGAATGGCCCTTGCAGCTTCCAGGTCACTCCCAGGCAAGCGAGCGGGGCCTTGCATCCACCAGGTAGACCCCCTGCAAGCCTATGTGGCCCTGCAGCCACCAGGTCAACCCCAGGCAAGTGAATGGGGCCTGGCCCAGGTGTGGGGGGGGCACTCCTTGGAGGCTTAAGCTTGGGTGGGGGGGCACTTGATGGGGGCTTAAGCCCCTGGTGCTTTTGCGGGTCTTGCGTCCGCAGTCCCGGTGGTTTTGTGGGAGTGAAGCCCAGGGCGGAACCAAGTCCCGGCACCAGAACAACCCCAGGCATTCCTAGGGGGACTTTTGGAGCCCCGGTTAACCCCAGGCAAGCGAATGGGGCCTTGCAGACACCAGGTCAACCCCAGGTAAACAAATGGGGCCTTGTAGCCACCAGGTGAACCCTAGGCAAATGAATTGGGCCTGGCCCAGGTGGGGGGGGCACTTGGAGGCTTGTGCCTGGGTGCGGGGGGCACTTGATGGAGGCTTAAGCCCCTGGCGGTTGTGCGGGTCCTGCGTCCGCACTCCCGGTGGTTTTTTGGGAGTCAAGCCCAGGGCGGGAGCAAGTCCGGGCACCAGAACAACCCAGGCATGCCTAGGGGGACTTTTGGAGCCCAGGTAAACCCCAGGTAAGCGAATGGGGCCTTGCAGACAGCAGGTCAACCCCAGGTAAGCGAATGGGGCCTTGTAGCCACCAGGTGAACCCTAGGCAAGCGAATGGGGCCTGGCCCAGGTGCGGGGGGCACTTGTTGGAGGCTTGAGCCTGGGTGCGGGGGGCACTTGATGGAGGCTTAAGCCCCTGGCAGTTGTGCGGGTCCTGCGTCAGCACTCCCGATGGTTTTTTGGGAGTGAAGCCCAGGGCGGTAGCGAGTCCGGGCACCAGGACAACCCCAGGCATGCCTAGGGGGACTTTTGGAGCCCAGGTCAACCCCAGGCAAGCGAATGGGGCCTTGCAGCCACCAGGTCAACCCCAGGCAAGCGAATGGGGCCTAGCAGGCACCAAGGCAAACCCAGGGAAGCAAATGGGGCCCTGCAGGCCCCAGGTCAACCCCAGGCAATAGAACTGGGCGTGGCCCAGGTGGGTGGGGCACTCCTTGGAGGCTTAAGCCCGGGTGGGGGGGGCACTTGATTTAGGCTTAAGCCCTAGGGCAACCAGATCAACCCCCTGCAAGCCTATGGGGCCCTGCAGGCCCCAGGTCAACCCCAGGCAAGAGACTAGGGCCTGGCCCAGGTGTGGGGGGCACTCCTTGGAGGCTTAAGCCCGGGTTGAGGGGGCACTCCTTGGAGGCTTAAGCCCGGGTGGAGGGGGCACTCCTTGGAGGCTTAAGTCCGGGTGGAGGGGGCACTCCTTGGAGGCTTAAGGCCCTGGTGGTTGTGCGGGTCCTGCGTCCGCAATCCTGGTGGTTTTTTGGGAGTGAAGCCCAGGGCGGAACCAAGTCCGGGCACCAGAACAACCCAGGCATGCCTAGGGGGATGTTGGAGCCCAGGTCAACCCCAGGCAAGCGAATGGGGCCTGACCCCGGTGAGGGGGGCACTCCTTGGAGGCTTAAGCCCAGGTGGCGGGGGCACTTGATTTAGGCTTAAGCCCCTGGCTGTTGTGCTTGTCCTGCGTGCGCACTCCCAGTGGCTTTTTGGGAGTAAAGCCCAGGGCAGCAGCAAGTCCGAGCACCAGAACAACCCAGGCATGCCTAGGGGGACTTTGGAAGTCCAGGTCAACCCCAGGCAAGCGAATGGGCCTTGCAGCCTCCAGGTCAATCCCAGGTAAGCGAATGGGGCCTTGCAGCCACCAGGTCGACCCCCTGCAAGCCTATGCGGCCCTGCAGCCACCAGGTCAACCCCAGGCAAGAGAATGGGGCCTGGCCCAGGTGTGGGGTGCACTCCTTCGAGGCTTAAGCTTGGGTGGGGGGGAACTTGATGGAGGCTTAAGCCCCTGGTGGTTTTGCGGGTCCTGCCTCCACACTCCCGGTGGTTTTGTGGGAGTGAAGCCCAGGGCGGGACCAAGTCCGGGCACCAGGACAACCGCAGGCATGCCTAGGGGGATTTTGGAGCCCAGGTAAACCCCAGGCAAGCGAATGGGGCCTGACCCCGCTGAGGGGGGCACTCCTTGGAGGCTTAAGCCCAGCTGGCGGGGGCACTTGATTTAGGCTTAAGCCCCTGGCTGTTGTGCTTGTCCTTGCGTGCGCACTCCCAGTGGCTTTTTGGGAGTAAAGCCCAGGGCAGCAGCAAGTCCGAGCACCAGAACAACCCAGGCATGCCTAGGGAGACTTTGAAAGTCCAGGTCAACCCCAGGCAAGCAAATGGGCCTTGCAGCCTCCAGGTCAATCCCAGGTAAGCGAATGGGGCCTTGCAGCCACCAGGTCAACCCCCTGCAAGCCTATGGGGACCTGCAGCCACCAGGTCAACCCCAGGCAAGTGAATGGGGCCTGGCCCAGGTGTGGCGGGGGCACTCCTTGGAAGCTTAAGCTTGGGTGGGGGGGCACTTGATGGGGGCTTAAGCCCCTGGTGGTTTTGCGGATCTTGCGTCCGCACTCCCGGTGGTTTTTTGGGAGTCAAGCCCAGGGCGGGAGCAAGTCCGGGCACCAGAACAACCCAGGCATGCCTAGGGGGATTTTGGAGCCCAGGTAAACCCCAGGCAAGCGAATGGGGCCTGACCCCGGTGAGGGGGGCACTCCTTGGAGGCTTAAGCCCAGGTGGCGGGGGCACTTGATTTAGGCTTAAGCCCCTGGCTGTTGTGCTTGTCCTGCGTGCGCACTCCCAGTGGCTTTTTGGGAGTAAAGCCCAGGGCAGCAGCAAGTCCGAGCACCAGAACAACCCAGGCATGCCTAGGGGGACTTTGGAAGTCCAGGTCAACCCCAGGCAAGCGAATGGGCCTTGCAGCCTCCAGGTCAATCCCAGGTAAGCGAATGGGGCCTTGCAGCCACCAGGTCAACCCCCTGCAAGCCTATGGGGACCTGCAGCCACCAGGTCAACCCCAGGCAAGAGAATGGGGCCTGGCCCAGGTGTGGGGGGCACTCCTTCGAGGCTTAAGCTTGGGTGGGGGGGCACTTGATGGAGGCTTAAGCCCCTGGTGGTTTTGCGGGTCCTGCCTCCACACTCCCGGTGGTTTTGTGGGAGTGAAGCCCAGGGCGGGACCAAGTCCGGGCACCAGGACAACCGCAGGCATGCCTAGGGGGATTTTGGAGCCCCGGTCAACCCCAGGCAAGCGAATGGGGACTTCCAGCCTCCAGGTCAAACCCAGGTAAGCCAATCGGGCCTTGCAGCCACCAGGTCACCCCCCTGCAAGCCTCTGGGGCCCTGCAGGCCCCAGGTCAACACCAGGCAAGAGAAAGGGGCCTGGCCCAGGTGCAGGGGACACTCCTTGGAGGCTTGAACCCAGGTGGAGGAGGACTTGATGGAGGCTTAAGGCCGTGGCGGTTGTGCGGGTCCTGCATCCGCACTTCCGGTGGTTTTTTGGGAGTGAAGCTCAGAGCGGCAGCATATCCGGGGACCAGGTCAAGCCCAGGTATGCCTAGGGGGACTTTTGGAGTCCAGGTCAACCCCAGGCAAGCGAATGGGGCCTTGCAGACACCAGGTCAACCCCAGGTAAGCGAAAGGGGCCTTGTAGCCACCAGGTGATCCCTTGGCAAGCGAATGGGGCCTGGCCCAGGTGCGGGGGGCACTTGTTGGACGCTTGAGCCTGGGTGCGGGGGGCACTTGATGGAGGCTTAAGCCCCTGGCAGTTGTGCGGGTCCTGCGTCCGCACTCCTGGTGGTTTTTTCGTAGTGAAGCCCAGGGCGGGTAGCGAGTCCGGGCACCAGAACAACCCAGGCATGCCTAGGGGGACTTTGGAAATCCAGGTCAACCCCAGGCAAGCGAATGGGCCTTGCAGCCTCCAGGTCAATCCCAGGCAAGCGAGCGGGGCCTTGCATCCACCAGGTCGACCCCCTGCAAGCCTATGTGGCCCTGGAGCCACCAGGTCAACCCCAGGCAAGTGAATGGGGCCTGGCCCAGGTGTGGGGGGGGCACTCCTTGGAGGCTTAAGCTTGGGTGGGGGGGCACTTGATGGGGGCTTAAGCCCCTGGTGCTTTTGCGGGTCTTGCGTCCGCAGTCCCGGTGGTTTTGTGGGAGTGAAGCCCAGGGCGGAACCAAGTCCCGGCACCAGAACAACCCCAGGCATTCCTAGGGGGACTTTTGGAGCCCCGGTCAACCCCAGGCAAGCGAATGGGGCCTTGCAGACACCAGGTCAACCCCAGGTAAACGAATGGGGCCTTGTAGCCACCAGGTGAACCCTAGGCAAATGAATGGGGCCTGGCCCAGGTGGGGGGGGCACTTGGAGGCTTGTGCCTGGGTGCGGGGGGCACTTGATGGAGGCTTAAGCCCCTGGCGGTTGTGCGGGTCCTGCGTCCGCACTCCCGGTGGTTTTTTGGGAGTCAAGCCCAGGGCGGGAGCAAGTCCGGGCACCAGAACAACCCAGGCATGCCTAGGGGGACTTTTGGAGCCCAGGTAAACCCCAGGTAAGCGAATGGGGCCTTGCAGACACCAGGTCAACCCCAGGTAAGCGAATGGGGCCTTGTAGCCACCAGGTGAACCCTAGGCAAGCGAATGGGGCCTGGCCCAGGTGCGGGGGGCACTTGTTGGAGGCTTGAGCCTGGGTGCGGGGGGCACTTGATGGAGGCTTAAGCCCCTGGCAGTTGTGCGGGTCCTGCGTCAGCACTCCCGATGGTTTTTTGGGAGTGAAGCCCAGGGCGGTAGCGAGTCCGGGCACCAGGACAACCCCAGGCATGCCTAGGGGGACTTTTGGAGCCCAGGTCAACCCCAGGCAAGCGAATGGGGCCTTGCAGCCACCAGGTCAACCCCAGGCAAGCGAATGGGGCCTAGCAGGCACCAAGGCAAACCCAGGGAAGCAAATGGGGCCCTGCAGGCCCCAGGTCAACCCCAGGCAATAGAACTGGGCGTGGCCCAGGTGGCTGGGGCACTCCTTGGAGGCTTAAGCCCGGGTGGGGGGGGCACTTGATTTAGGCTTAAGCCCTAGGGCAACCAGATCAACCCCCTGCAAGCCTATGGGGCCCTGCAGGCCCCAGGTCAACCCCAGGCAAGAGACTAGGGCCTGGCCCAGGTGTGGGGGGCACTCCTTGGAGGCTTAAGCCCGGGTTGAGGGGGCACTCCTTGGAGGCTTAAGCCCGGGTGGAGGGGGCACTCCTTGGAGGCTTAAGTCCGGGTGGAGGGGGCACTCCTTGGAGGCTTAAGGCCCTGGTGGTTGTGCGGGTCCTGCGTCCGCAATCCTGGTGGTTTTTTGGGAGTGAAGCCCAGGGCGGAACCAAGTCCGGGCACCAGGACAACGCGAGGCTTGCCTAGGGGGATGTTGGAGCCCAGGTCAACCCCAGGCAAGCGAATGGGGCCTTGCAGCCACCAGGTCAACCCCAGGCAAGCGAATGGGGCCTTGCATTCACCAGGTCGACCCCCTGCAAGCCTATGCGGCCCTGCAGCCACCAGGTCAACCCCAGGCAAGTGAATGGGGCCTGGCCCAGGTGTGGCGGGGGCACTCCTTGGAAGCTTAAGCTTGGGTGGGGGGGCACTTGATGGGGGCTTAAGCCCCTGGTGGTTTTGCGGATCTTGCGTCCGCACTCCCGGTGGTTTTTTGGGAGTCAAGCCCAGGGCGGGAGCAAGTCCGGGCACCAGAACACCCCAGGCATGCCTAGGGGGATTTTGGAGCCCAGGTAAACCCCAGGCAAGCGAATGGGGCCTGACCCCGGTGAGGGGGGCACTCCTTGGAGGCTTAAGCCCAGGTGGCGGGGGCACTTGATTTAGGCTTAAGCCCCTGGCTGTTGTGCTTGTCCTGCGTGCGCACTCCCTGTGGCTTTTTGGGAGTAAAGCCCAGGGCAGCAGCAAGTCCGAGCACCAGAACAACCCAGGCATGCCTAGGGGGACTTTGGAAGTCCAGGTCAACCCCAGGCAAGCGAATGGGCCTTGCAGCCTCCAGGTCAATCCCAGGTAAGCGAATGGGGCCTTGCAGCCACCAGGTCAACCCCCTGCAAGCCTATGGGGACCTGCAGCCACCAGGTCAACCCCAGGCAAGAGAATGGGGCCTGGCCCAGGTGTGGGGGGCACTCCTTCGAGGCTTAAGCTTGGGTGGGGGGGCACTTGATGGAGGCTTAAGCCCCTGTTGGTTTTGCGGGTCCTGCCTCCACACTCCCGGTGGTTTTGTGGGAGTGAAGCCCAGGGCGGGACCAAGTCCGGGCACCAGGACAACCGCAGGCATGCCTAGGGGGATTTTGGAGCCCCGGTCAACCCCAGGCAAGCGAATGGGGACTTCCAGCCTCCAGGTCAAACCCAGGTAAGCCAATCGGGCCTTGCAGCCACCAGGTCACCCCCCTGCAAGCCTCTGGGGCCCTGCAGGCCCCAGGTCGACACCAGGCAAGAGAAAGGGGCCTGGCCCAGGTGCAGGGGACACTCCTTGGAGGCTTGAACCCAGGTGGAGGAGGACTTGATGGAGGCTTAAGGCCGTGGCGGTTGTACGGGTCCTGCATCCGCACTTCCGGTGGTTTTTTGGGAGTGAAGCTCAGAGCGGCAGCATATCCGGGGACCAGGTCAAGCCCAGGCATGCCTAGGGGGACTTTTGGAGTCCAGGTCAACCCCAGGCAAGCGAATGGGGCCTTGCAGACACCAGGTCAACCCCAGGTAAGCGAATGGGGCCTTGTAGCCACCAGGTGAACCCTTGGCAAGCGAATGGGGCCTGGCCCAGGTGCGGGGGGCACTTGTTGGAGGCTTGAGCCTGGGTGCGGGGGGCACTTGATGGAGGCTTAAGCCCCTGGCAGTTGTGCGGGTCCTGCGTCCGCACTCCTGGTGGTTTTTTCGTAGTGAAGCCCAGGGCGGTAGCGAGTCCGGGCACCAGAACAACCCAGGCATGCCTAGGGGGACTTTGGAAATCCAGGTCAACCCCAGGCAAGCGAATGGGCCTTGCAGCCTCCAGGTCAATCCCAGGCAAGCGAGCGGGGCCTTTCATCCACCAGGTCGACCCCCTGCAAGCCTATGTGGCCCTGCAGCCACCAGGTCAACCCCAGGCAAGTGAATGGGGCCTGGCCCAGGTGTGGGGGGGGCACTCCTTGGAGGCTTAAGCTTGGGTGGGGGGGCACTTGATGGGGGCTTAAGCCCCTGGTGCTTTTGCGGGTCTTGCGTCCGCAGTCCCGGTGGTTTTGTGGGAGTGAAGCCCAGGGCGGAACCAAGTCCCGGCACCAGAACAACCCCAGGCATTCCTAGGGGGACTTTTGGAGCCCAGGTCAAACCCAGGCAAGCGAATGGGGCCTTGCAGACACCAGGTCAACCCCAGGTAAACGAATGGGGCCTTGTAGCCACCAGGTGAACCCTAGGCAAATGAATGGGGCCTGGCCCAGGTGGGGGGGGCACTTGGAGGCTTGTGCCTGGGTGCGGGGGGCACTTGATGGAGGCTTAAGCCCCTGGCGGTTGTGCGGGTCCTGCGTCCGCCCTCCCGGTGGTTTTTTGGGAGTCAAGCCCAGGGCGGGAGCAAGTCCGGGCACCAGAACAACCCAGGCATGCCTAGGGGGACTTTTGGAGCCCAGGTCAACCCCAGGTAAGCGAATGGGGCCTTGCAGACACCAGGTCAACCCCAGGTAAGCGAATGGGGCCTTGTAGCCACCAGGTGAACCCTAGGCAAGCGAATGGGGCCTGGCCCAGGTGCGGGGGGCACTTGTTGGAGGCTTGAGCCTGGGTGCGGGGGGCACTTGATGGAGGCTTAAGCCCCTGGCAGTTGTGCGGGTCCTGCGTCCGCACTCCCGATGGTTTTTTGGGAGTGAAGCCCAGGGCGGTAGCGAGTCCGGGCACCAGGACAACCCCAGGCATGCCTAGGGGGACTTTTGGAGCCCAGGTCAACCCCAGGCAAGCGAATGGGGCCTTGCAGCCACCAGGTCAACCCCAGGCAAGCGAATGGGGCCTAGCAGGCACCAAGGCAAACCCAGGGAAGCAAATGGGGCCCTGCAGGCCCCAGGTCAACCCCAGGCAATAGAACTGGGCGTGGCCCAGGTGGGTGGGGCACTCCTTGGAGGCTTAAGCCCGGGTGGGGGGGGGCACTTGATTTAGGCTTAAGCCCTAGGGCAACCAGATCAACCCCCTGCAAGCCTATGGGGCCCTGCAGGCCCCAGGTCAACCCCAGGCAAGAGACTAGGGCCTGGCCCAGGTGTGGGGGGCACTCCTTGGAGGCTTAAGCCCGGGTTGAGGGGGCACTCCTTGGAGGCTTAAGCCCGGGTGGAGGGGGCACTCCTTGGAGGCTTAAGTCCGGGTGGAGGGGGCACTCCTTGGAGGCTTAAGGCCCTGGTGGTTGTGCGGGTCCTGCGTCCGCAATCCTGGTGGTTTTTTGGGAGTGAAGCCCAGGGCGGAACCAAGTCCGGGCACCAGGACAACGCGAGGCTTGCCTAGGGGGATGTTGGAGCCCAGGTCAACCCCAGGCAAGCGAATGGGGCCTTGCAGCCACCAGGTCAACCCCAGGCAAGCGAATGGGACCTAGCAGGCACCAAGGCAAACCCAGGGAAGCAAATGGGGCCCTGCAGGCCCCAGGTCAACCCCAGGCAATAGAACTGGGCGTGGCCCAGGTGGGTGGGGCACTCCTTGGAGGCTTAAGCCCGGGTGGGGGGGGCACTTGATTTAGGCTTAATCCCTAGGGCAAACAGATCAACCCCCTGCAAGCCTATGGGGCCCTGCAGGCCCCAGGTCAACACCAGGCAAGAGAAAGGGGCCTGGCCCAGGTGCAGGGGACACTCCTTGGAGGCTTAAACCCAGGTGGGGGAGGACTTGATGGAGGCTTAAGGCCGTGGTGGTTGTGCGTGTCCTGCATCCGCACTTCCGGTGGTTTTTTGGGAGTGAAGCTCAGAGCGGCAGCATATCCGGGGACCAGGTCAAGCCCAGGCATGCCTAGAGGGACTTTTGGAGCCCAGGTCAACCCCAGGCAAGCGAATGGGGCCTTGCAGACACCAGGTCAACCCCAGGTAAGCGAATGGGGCCTTGTAGCCACCAGGTGAACCCTTGGCAAGCTAATGGGGCCTGGCCCAGGTGCAGGGGGCACTTGTTGGAGGCTCGAGCCTGGGTGCGGGGGGCACTTGATGAAGGCTTAAGCCCCTGGCAGTTGTGCGGGTCCTGCGTCCGCACTCCCGGTGGTTTTTTGGGAGTGAAGCCAAGGGCGGTAGCTAGTCCGGGCACCAGAACAACCCAGGCATGCCTAGGGGGACTTTGGAAGTCCAGGTCAACCCCAGGCAAGCGAATGGGCCTCGCAGCCTCCAGGTCAATCCCAGGCAAGCGAGCGGGGCCTTGCATCCACCAGGTCGACCCCCTGCAAGCCTATGTGGCCCTGCAGCCACCAGGTCAACCCCAGGCAAGTGAATGGGGCCTGGCCCAGGTGTGGGGGGGGCACTCCTTGGAGGCTTAAGCTTGGGTGGGGGGGCACTTGATGGGGGCTTAAGCCCCTGGTGCTTTTGCGGGTCTTGCGTCCGCACTCCCGGTGGTTTTGTGGGAGTGAAGCCCAGGGCGGAACCAAGTCCGGGCACCAGAACAACCCCAGGCATTCCTAGGTGGACTTTTGGAGCCCAGGTCAACCCCAGGCAAGCGAATGGGGCCTTGCAGCCTCCAGGTCAATCCCAGGTAAGCGAGCGGGGCCTTGCATCCACCAGGTCGACCCCCTGCAAGCCTATGGGGCCCTGCAGGCCCCAGGTCAACCCCAGGCAAGAGAAAGGGGCCTTGCAGACACCAGGTCAACCCCAGGTAAGCGAATGGGGCCTTGTAGCCACCAGGTGAACCCTAGGCAAATGAATGGGGCCTCGCCCAGGTGGGGGGGGCACTTGGAGGCTTGTGCCTGGGTGCGGGGGGCACTTGATGGAGGCTTAAGCCCCTGGCGGTTGTGCGGGTCCTGCGTCCGCACTCCCAGTGGTTTTTTGGGAGTCAAGCCCAGGGTGGGAGCAAGTCCGGGCACCAGAACAACCCAGGCTTGCCTAGGGGGACTTTTGGATCCCAGGTAAACCCCAGGCAAGCGAATGGGGCCTGACCCCGGTGAGGGGGGCACTCCTTGGAGGCTTAAGCCCAGGTGGCGGGGGCACTTGATTTAGGCTTAAGCCCCTGGCTGTTGTGCTTGTCCTGCGTGCGCACTCCCAGTGGCTTTTTGGGAGTGAAGCCCAGGGCAGCAGCAAGTCCAGGCACCAGAACAAGCCAGGCATGCCTAGGGGGACTTTGGAAGTCCAGGTCAACCCCAGGCAAGCGAATGGGCCTTGCAGCCTCCAGGTCAATCCCAGGTAAGCGAATGGGGCCTTGCACACAACAGGTCAACCCCCTGCAAGCCTATGGGGCCCTGCAGGCCCCACGTCAACACCAGGCAAGAGAAAGGGGCCTGGCCCAGGTGCAGGGGACACTCCTTGGAGGCTTAAACCCAGGTGGGGGAAGACTTGATGGAGGCTTAAGGCCGTGGCGGTTGTGCGGGTCCTGCATCCGCACTTCCGGTGGTTTTTTGGGAGTGAAGCTCAGAGCGGCAGCATATCCGGCGACCAGGTCAAGCCCAGGCATGCCTAGGGGGACTTTTGGACCCCAGGTAAACCCCAGGCAAGCGAATGGGGCCTTGCAGACACCAGGTCAACCCCAGGTAAGCGAATGGGGCCTTGTAGCCACCAGGTGAACCCTAGGCAAGCGAATGGGGCCTGGCCCAGGTGCGGGGGGCACTTGTTGGAGGCTTGAGCCTGGGTGTGGGGGGCACTTGATGGAGGCTTAAGCCCCTGGCAGTTGTGCGGGTCCTGCGTCCGCACTCCCGGTGGTTTTTTGGGAGTGAAGCCCAGGGCGGTAGCGAGTCCGGGCACCAGGACAACCCCAGGCATGCCTAGGGGGACTTTTGGAGCCCAGGTCAACCCCAGGCAAGCGAATGGGGCCTTGCAGCCACCAGGTCAACCCCAGGCAAGCGAATGAGGCCTAGCAGGCACCAAGGCAAACCCAGGGAAGGAAATGGGGCCCTGCAGGCCCCAGGTCAACCCCAGGCAATAGAACTGGGCGTGGCCCAGGTGGCTGGGTCACTCCTTGGAGGCTTAAGCCCCGGTGGGGGCGGCACTTGATTTAGGCTTAAGCCCTAGGGCAACCAGGTCAACCCGCTGCAAGCCTATGGGGCCCTGCAGGCCCCAGGTCAACCCCAGGCAAGAGACTAGGGCCTGGCCCAGGTGTGGGGGACACTCCTTGGAAGCTTAAGCCCGGGTGGAGGGGGCACTCCTTGGACGCTTAAGCCCGGTTGGAGGGGGCACTCCTTGGAGGCTTAAGGCCCTGGTGGCTGTGCGGGTCCTGCGTCCGCACTCCCGGTGGTTTTTTGGGAGTCAAGCCCAGGGCGAAACCAAGTCCCGGCACCAGGACAACGCCAGGCATGCCTAGGGGGATTTTGGAGCCCAGGTCAACCCCAGGCAAGCGAATGGGGCCTTGCAGCCACCAGGTCAACCCCAGGCAAGCGAATGGGGCCTAGCAGGCACCAAGGCAAACCCAGGTAAGTGAGCGGGGCCTTGCATCCACCGGGTCGACCCCCTGCAAGCCTATGCGGCCCTGCAGCCACCAGGTCAACCCCAGGCAAGAGAATGGGGCCTGGCCCAGGTGTGGGGGGCACTCCTTCGAGGCTTAAGCTTGGGTGGGGGGGCACTTGATGGAGGCTTAAGCCCCTGGTGGTTTTGCGGGTCCTGCCTCCACACTCCCGGTGGTTTTGTGGGAGTGAAGCCCAGGGCGGGACCAAGTCCGGGCACCAGGACAACCGCAGGCATGCCTAGGGGGATTTTGGAGCCCCGGTCAACCCCAGGCAAGCGAATGGGGACTTCCCGCCTCCAGGTGAAACCCACGTAAGCCAATGGGGCCTTGCAGCCACCAGGTCACCCCCCTGCAAGCCTATGGGGCCCTGCAGGCCCCAGGTCAACATCAGGCAAGAGAAAGGGGCCTGGCCCAGGTGCAGGGGACACTCCTTGGAGGCTTGAACCCAGGTGGAGGAGGACTTGATGGAGGCTTAAGGCCCTGGCGGTTGTGCGGGTCCTGCATCCACACTTCCGGTGGTTTTTTGGGAGTGAAGCTCAGAGCGGCAGCATATCCGGGGACCAGGTCAAGCCCAGGCATGCCTAGGGGGACTTTTGGAGCCCAGGTCAACCCCAGGCAAGCGAATGGGGCCTTGCAGACACCAGGTCAAACCCAGGTAAGCGAATGGGGCCTTGTAGCCACCAGGTGAACCCTTGGCAAGCGAATGGGGCCTGGCACAGGTGCGGGGGGCACTTGTTGGAGGCTTGAGCCTGGGTGCAGGGGGCACTTGATGGAGGCTTAAGCCCCTGGCAGTTTTGTGGGTCCTGCGTCCGCACTCCTGGTGGTTTTTTGGGAGTCAAGCCCAGGGCGGTAGCGAGTCCGGGCACCAGAACAACCCAGGCATGCCTAGGGGGACTTTGGAAGTCCAGGTCAACCCCAGTCAAGCGAATGGGGCCTTGCATCCACCAGGTCAACCCCCTGCAAGCCTATGTGGCCCTGCAGCCACCAGGTCAACCCCAGGCAAGTGAATGGGGCCTGGCCCAGGTGTGGGGGGGGCACTCCTTGGAGGCTTAAGCTTGGGTGGGGGGGCACTTGATGGGGGCTTAAGCCCCTGGTGCTTTTGCGGGTCTTGCGTCCGCACTCTCGGTGGTTTTGTGGGGGTGAAGCCCAGGGCGGAACCAAGTCCGGGCACCAGAACAACCCCAGGCATTCCTAGGGGGAGTTTTGGAGCCCAGGTCAACCCCAGGCAAGCGAATGGGGCCTTGCAGACACCAGGTCAACCCCAGGTAAGCGAATGGGGCCTTGTAGCCACCAGGTGAACCCTAGGCAAATGAATGGGGCCTGGCCCAGGTGGGGGGGGCACTTGGAGGCTTGTGCCTGGGTGCGGGGGGCACTTGATGGAGGCTTAAGCCCCTGGCAGTTGTGCGGGTCCTGCGTCCACACTCCCGGTGGTTTTTTGGTAGTCAAGCCCAGGGCGGGAGCAAGTCTGGGCACCAGAACAACCCAGGCATGCCTAGGGGGACTTTTGGAGCCCAGGTAAACCCCAGGCAAGCGAATGGGGCCTTGCAGACACCAGGTCAACCCCAGGTAAGCGAATGGGGACTTGTAGCCACCAGGTGAACCCTAGGCAAGCGAATGGGGCCTGGCCCAGGTGCGGGGGGCACTTGTTGGAGGCTTGAGCCTGGGTGCGGGGGGCACTTGATGGAGGCTTAAGCCCCTGGCAGTTGTGCGGGTCCTGCGTCCGCACTCCCGGTGGTTTTTTGGGAGTGAAGCCCAGGGCGGTAGCGAGTCCGGCCACCAGGACAACCCCAGGCATGCCTAGGGGGACTTTTGGAGCCCAGGTCAACCCCAGGCAAGCGAATGGGGCCTTGCAGCCACCAGGTCAACCCCAGGCAAGCGAATGGGGCCTAGCAGGCACCAAGGCAAACCCAGGGAAGCAAATGGGGCCCTGGAGGCCCCAGGTCAACCCCAGGCAATAGAACTGGGCGTGGCCCAGGTGGGTGGGGCACTCCTTGGAGGCTTAAGCCCGGGTGCGGGGGGCACTTGATTTAGGCTTAAGCCCTAGGGCAACCAGATCAACCCCCTGCAAGCCTATGGGGCCCTGCAGGCCCCAGGTCAACCCCAGGCAAGAGACTAGGGCCTGGCCCAGGTGTGGGGTGCACTCCTTGGAGGCTTAAGCCCGGGTGGAGGGGGCACTCCTTGGAGGCTTAAGGCCCTGGTGGTTTTGCGGGTCCTGCGTCCGCACTCCCGGTGGTTTTTTGGGAGTGAAGCCCAGGGCGGAACCAAGTCCGGGCACCAGGAAAACGCGGGGCATGCCTAGGGGGATGTTGGAGCCCAGGTCAACCCCAGGCAAGCGAATGGGGCCTTGCAGCCACCAGGTCAACCCCAGGCAAGCGAATGGGGCCTTGCATTCACCAGGTCGACCCCCTGCAAGCCTATGCGGCCCTGCAGCCACCAGGTCAACCCCAGGCAAGTGAATGGGGCCTGGCCCAGGTGTGGCGGGGGCACTCCTTGGAGGCTTAAGCTTGGGTGGGGGGGCACTTGATGGGGGCTTAAGCCCGTGGTGGTTTTGCGGGTCTTGCGTCCGCACTCCCGGTGGTTTTTTGGGAGTCAAGCCCAGGGCGGGAGCAAGTCCGGGCACCAGAACAAGCCAGGCATGCCTAGGGGGATTTTGGAGCCCAGGTAAACCCCAGGCAAGCGAATGGGGCCTGACCCCGGTGAGGGGGGCACTCCTTGGAGGCTTAAGCCCAGGTGGCGGGGGCACTTGATTTAGGCTTAAGCTCCTGCCTGTTGTGCTTGTCCTGCGTGCGCACTCCCAGTGGCTTTTTGGGAGTAAAGCCCAGGGCAGCAGCAAGTCCGAGCACCAGAACAACCCAGGCATGCCTAGGGGGACTTTGGAAGTCCAGGTCAACCCCAAGCAAGCGAATGGGCCTTGCAGCCTCCAGGTCAATCCCAGGTAAGCGAATGGGGCCTTGCAGCCTCCAGGTCAACCCCCTGCAAGCCTATGGGGACCTGCAGCCACCAGGTCAACCCCAGGCAAGAGAATGGGGCCTGGCCCCGGTGTGGGGGGCACTCCTTCGAGGCTTAAGCTTGGATCGGGGGGCACTTGATGGAGGCTTAAGCCCCTGGTGGTTTTGCGGGTCCTGCCTCCACACTCCCGGTGGTTTTGTGGGAGTGAAGCCCAGGGCGGAACCAAGTCCGGGCACCAGGAAAACGCGAGGCATGCCAAGGGGGATGTTGGAGCCCAGGTCAACCCCAGGCAAGTGAATGGGCCTTGCAGCCTCCAGGTCAATCCCAGGTAAGCGAATGGGGCCTTGCAGCCACCAGGTCAACCCCCTGCAAGCCTATGGGGACCTGCAGCCACCAGGTCAACCCCAGGCAAGAGAATGGGGCCTGGCCCAGGTGTGGGGGGCACTCCTTCGAGGCTTAAGCTTGGGTGGGGGGGCACTTGATGGAGGCTTAAGCCCCTGGTGGTTTTGCGGGTCCTGCCTCCACACTCCCTGTGGTTTTCTGGGAGTGAAGCTCAGGGCGGGACCAAGTCCGGGCACCAGGACAACCGCAGGCATGCCTAGGGGGATTTTGGAGCCCCGGTCAACCCCAGGCAAGCGAATGGGGACTTCCAGCCTTCAGGTCAAACCCAGGTAAGCCAATGGGGCCTTGCAGCCACCAGGTCACCCCCCTACAAGCCTATGGGGCCCTGCAGGCCCCACGTCAACACCACGCAAGAGAAAGGGTCCTGGCCCAGGTGCAGGGGACACTACTTGGAGGCTTGAACCCAGGTGGAGGAGGACTTGATGGAGGCTTAAGGCCGTGGCGGTTGTGCGGGTCCTGCATCCGCACTTACGGTGGTTTTTTGGGAGTGAAGCTCAGAGCGGCAGCATATCCGGGGACCAGGTCAAGCCCAGGCATGCCTAGGGCGACTTTTGGAGCCCAGGTCAACCCCAGGCAAGCGAATGGGGCCTTGCAGACACCAGGTCAACCCCAGGTAAGCGAATGGGGCCTTGTAGCCACCAGGTGAACCCTTGGCAAGCGAATGGGGCCTGGCCCAGGTGCGGGGGGCACTTGTTGGAGGCTTGAGCCTGGGTGCGGGGGGCACTTGATGGAGGCTTCAGCCCCTGGCAGTTGTGCGGGTCCTGCGTCCGCACTCCCGGTGGTTTTTTGGGAGTGAAGCCCATGGCGGTAGCGAGTCCGGGCACCAGAACAACCCAGGCATGCGTAGGGGAACTTTGGAAGTCCAGGTCAACCCCAGGCAAGCGAATGGGCCTTGCAGCCTCCAGGTCAATCCCAGGCAAGCGAGCGGGGCCTTGCATCCACCAGGTCGACCCCCTGCAAGCCTATGTGGCCCTGCAGCCACCAGGTCAACCCCAGGCAAGTGAATGGGGCCTGGCCCAGGTGTGGCGGGGGCACTCCTTGGAGGCTTAAGCCCGGGTGGGGGGGGCACTTGATTTAGGCTTAAGCCCTAGGGCAACCAGATCAACCCCCTGCAAGCCTATGGGGCCCTGCAGGCCCCAGGTCAACCCCAGGCAAGAGACTAGGGCCTGGCCCAGGTGTGGGGGGCACTCCTTGGAGGCTTAAGCCCGGGTGGAGGGGGCACTCCTTGGAGGCTTAAGGCCTTGGCGGTTGTGCGGGTCCTGCGTCCGCACTCCTGGTGGTTTTTTGGGAGTGAAGCCCAGGGCGGGAGCAAGTCCGGGCACCAGAACAAGCCAGGCATGCCTAGGGGGACTTTGGAAGTCCAGGTCAACCCCAGGCAAGCGAATGGGCCTTGCAGTCTCCAGGTCAATCCCAGGTAAGCGAATGGGGCCTTGCACACAACAGGTCAACCCCCTGAAAGCCTATGGGGCCCTGCAGGCCCCACGTCAACCCCACGCAAGAGAAAGGGGCCTGGCCCAGGTGCAGGGTACACTCCTTGGAGGCTTAAACCCAGGTGGGGGAGGACTTGATGGAGGCTTAAGGCCGTGGTGGTTGTGCGGGTCCTGCATCCGCACTTCCGGTGGTTTTTTGGGAATGAAGCTCAGAGCGGCAGCATATCCGGGGACCAGGTCAAGCCCAGGCATGCCTAGGGGAATTTTGGAGCCCCGGTCAACCCCAGGCAAGCGAATGGGGCCTTGCAGACACCAGGTCAACCCCAGGTAAGCGAATGGGGCCTTGTAGCCACCAGGTGAACCCTAGGCAAGCGAATGGGGCCTGGCCCAGGTTCGGGGGGCACTTGTTGGAGGCTTGAGCCTGGGTGCGGGGGGCACTTGATGGAGGCTTAAGCCCCTGGCAGTTGTGCGGGTCCTGCGTCCGCACTCCCGATGGTTTTTTGGGAGTGAAGCCCAGGGCGGTAGCGAGTCCGGGCACCAGGACAACCCCAGGCATGGCTAGGGGGACTTTTGGAGCCCAGGTCAACCCCAGGCAAGCGAATGGGGCCTTGCAGCCACCAGGTCAACCCCAGGCAAGCGAATGGGGCCTAACAGTCACCAAGGCAAACCCAGGGAAGTAAATGGGGCCCTGCAGGCCCCAGGTCAACCCCAGGCAATAGAACTGGGCGTGGCCCAGGTGGGTGGGGCACTCCTTGGAGGCTTAAGCCCGGGTCGGGGGGGCACTTGATTTAGGCTTAAGCCCTAGGGCAACCAGATCAACCCCCTGCAAGCCTATGGGGCCCTGCAGGCCCCAGGTCAACCCCAGGCAAGAGACTAGGGCCTGGCCCAGGTGTGGGGGGCACTCCTTGGAGGCTTAAGCCCGGGTTGAGGGGGCACTCCTTCGAGGCTTAAGCCCGGGTGGAGGGGACACTCCTTGGAGGCTTAAGCCCGGGTGGAGGGGGCACTCCTTGGAGGCTTAAGGCCCTGGTGGTTGTGCGGGTCCTGCGTCCGCACTCCCGGTGGTTTTTTGGGAGTGAAGCCCAGGGCGGAACCAAGTCCGGGCACCAGGACAACGCGAGGCATTCCTACGGGGATGTTGGAGCCCAGGTCAACCCCAGGCAAGCGAATGGGGCCTTGCAGCCACCAGGTCAACCCCAGGCAAGCGAATGGGGCCTTGCATTCACCAGGTCGACCCCCTGCAAGCCTATGCGGCCCTGCAGCCACCAGGTCACCCCCAGGCAAGTGAATGGGGCCTGGCCCAGGAGTGGCGGGGGCACTCCTTGGAGGCTTAGGCTTGGGTGGGGGGGCACTTGATTGGGGCTTAAGCCCCTGGTGGTTTTGCGGATCTTGCGTTCGCACTCCCGGTGGTTTTTTGGGAGTCAAGCCCAGGGCGGGAGCAAGTCCGGGCACCAGAACAAGCCAGGCATGCCTAGGGGGATTTTGGAGCCCAGGTAAACCCCAGGCAAGCGAATGGGGCCTGACCCCGGTGAGGGGGGCACTCCTTGGAGGCTTAAGCCCAGGTGGCGGGGGCACTTGATTTAGGCTTAAGCCCCTGGCTGTTGTGCTTGTCCTGCGTGCGCACTCCCAGTGGCTTTTTGGGAGTAAAGCCCAGGGCAGCAGCAAGTCCGAGCACCAGAACAACCCAGGCATGCCTAGGGGGACTTTGGAAGTCCAGGTCAACCCCAGGCAAGCGAATGGGCCTTGCAGCCTCCAGGTCAATCCCAGGTAAGCGAATGGGGCCTTGCAGCCACCAGGTCAACCCCCTGCAAGCCTATGGGGACCTGCAGCCACCAGGTCAACTCCAGGCAAGCGAATCCGGGGGGCCTTGCAGACACCAGGTGCTCAACCCCAGGTAAGCGAATGGGGCCTTGTAGCCACCAGGTGAACCCTAGGCAAATGAATGGGGCGTGGCCCAGGTGGGGGGGGCACTTGGAGGCTTGTGCCTGGGTGCGGGGGGCACTTGATGGAGGCTTAAGCCCCTGGCGGTTGTGCGGGTCCTGCCTCCGCACTCCCGGTGGTTTTTTGGGAGTGAAGCCCAGGGCGGGAGCAAGTCCGGGCAGCAGAACAACCCAGGCATGCCTAGGGGGACTTTTGGAGCCCAGGTAAACTCCAGGCAAGCGAATGGGGCCTGACCCCGGTGAGGTGGGCACTCCTTGGAGGCTTAAGCCCAGGTGGCGTGGGCACTTGATTTAGGCTTAAGCCCCTGGCTGTTGTGCTTGTCCTGCGTGCAACTCCCAGTGGCTTTTTGGGAGTGAAGCCCAGGGCAGCAGCAAGTCCGGGCACCAGAACAACCCAGGCATGCCTGGGGGGACTTTGGAAGTCCAGGTCAACCCCCCAGGCAAGGTCAAACCCAGGAAAGCCAATGGGGCCTTGCAGCCACCAGGTCACCCCCCTGCAAGCCTATGGGGCCCTGCAGGCCCCAGGTCAACACCAGGCAAGAGAAAGGGGCCTGGCCCAGGTGCAGGGGACACTCCTTGGAGGCTTAAACCCAGGTGGGGGAGGACTTGATGGAGGCTTAAGGCCCTGGGGGTTGTGCTGGTCCTGCATCCGCACTTCCGGTGGTTTTTTGGGAGTGAAGCTCAGAGCGGCAGCATATGCGGGGACCAGGTCAAGCCCAGGCATGCCTAGGGGGACTTTTGGAGCCCCGGTCAACCCCAAGCAAGCGAATGGGGCCTTGCAAACACCAGGTCAACCCCAGGCAAGCGAATGGGGCCTAGCAGGCACCAAGGCAAACCCAGGTAAGCGAGCGGGGCCCTGCAGCCACCAGGTCAACCCCAGGCAAGTGAATGGGGCCTGGCCCAGGTGTGGGGGGGGCACTACTTGGAGGCTTAAGCTTGGGTGGGGGGGCACTTGATGGGCGCTTAAGCCCCTGGTGGTTTTGCCGGTCTTGCGTCCGCACTCCCGGTGGTTTTGTGGGAGTGAAGCCCAGGGCGGAACCAAGTCCGGGCACCAGAACAACCCCAGGCATTCCTAGGGGGACTTTTGGAGCCCTGGTCAACCGCAGGCAAGCGAATGGGGCCTTGCAGACACCAGGTCAACCCCAGGTAAGCGAATGGGGCCTTGTAGCCACCAGGTGAACCCTAGGCAAATGAATGGGGCCTGGCCCAGGTGGGGGGGGCACTTGGAGGCTTGTGCCTGGGTGCGGGGGGCACTTGATGGAGGCTTAAGCCCCTGGCGGTTGTGCGGGTCCTGCGTCCGCCCTCCCGGTGGTTTTTTGGGAGTCAAGCCCAGGGCGGGAGCAAGTCCGGGCACCAGAACAACCCAGGCATGCCTAGGGAGACTTTTGGAGCCCAGGTAAAACCCATGCAAGCGAATGGGGCCTGACCCCGGTGAGGGGGGCACTCCTTGGAGGCTTAAGCCCAGGTGGCGGGGGCACTTGATTTAGGCTTAAGCCCCTGGCTGTTGTGCTTGTCCTGCGTGCGCACTCCCAGTGGCTTCTTGGGAGTGAAGCCCAGGGCAGCAGCAAGTCCGGGCACAAGAACAACCCAGGCATGCCTAGGGGGACTTTGGAAGTCCAGGTCAACCCCAGGCAAGCGAATGGGCCTTGAAGCCTCCAGGTCAAACCCAGGGAAGCAAATCAGGCCTAGGAGGCACCAAGGCAAACCCAGGGAAGCAAATGGGGCCTTGCAGGCCCCAGGTCAACCGCAGGCAATAGAACTGGGCATGGCCAATGTGGGTTGGGCACTCCTTGGAGGCTTAAGCTTGGGTGGGGGGGCACTTGATGTAGGCTTAAGCCCCTGGTGGTTTTCGGGTCCTTCGTCCACAATCCCGGTGGTTTTCTGCGAGTGAAGCCCAGGGCGGGACCAAGTCTGGGCACCAGGACAACGCCAGGCATGCCTATGGGGATTTTGGAGCCCAGGTCAAACCCAGGTAAGCGAATGGGGCCTTGGAGCCACCAGGTCAACACCAGGCAAGCGAATGGGCCCTAGCAGGCACCAAGGCAAACCCAGGTAAGCGAGCGGGGCCTTGCAGCCACCAGGTCGACCCCCTGCAAGCCTATGGGGCCCTGCAGCCACCAGGTCAACCCCAGGCAAGTGAATGGGGCCTGGCCCAGGTGTGGGGGAGGCACTCCTTGGAGGCTTAAGCTTGGGTGGGGGGGCACTTGATGGGGGCTTAAGCCCCTGGTGGTTTTGCGGGTCTTGCGTCCGCACTCCCGGTGGTTTTGTGGGAGTGAAGCCCAGGGCGGAACCGAGTCCGTGCACCAGAACAACCCCAGGCATTCCTAGGGGTCTTTTGGAGCCGAGGTCAACCCCAGGCAAGCGAATGGGGCCTTGCAGACACCAGGTCAACCCCAGGTAAGCGAATGGGGCCTTGTAGCCACCAGGTGAACCCTAGGCAAATGAATGGGGCCTGGCCACGGTGGGGGGGGCACTTGGAGGCTTGTGCCTGGGTGCGGGGGGCACTTGATGGAGGCTTAAGCCCCTGGCGGTTGTGCGGGTCCTGCGTCCGCACTCCCTGTAGTTTTTTGGGAGTCAAGCCCAGGGCGGGAGCAAGTCCGGGCACCAGAACAACCCAGGCATGCCTAGGGGGACTTTGGAAGTCCAGGTCAACCCCAGGCAAGCGAATGGGCCTTGCAGTCGCCAGGGCAATCCCAGGTAACCGAATGGGGCCTTGCAGACACCAGGTCAACCCCCTGAAAGCCTATGGGGACCTGCAGCCACCATGTCAACCCCAGACAAGAGAATGGGGCCTGGACCAGGTGTGGGAGGCACTCCTTGGAGGCTTAAGCTTGGGTGGGGGGGCACTTGATGGAGGCTTAAGCCCCTGGGGGTTTTTCGGGTCCTGCGTCCGCACTCCCGGTGGTTTTGTGGGAGAGAAGCCCAGGGCGGAACCAAGTCCGGGCACCAGGACAACCCCAGGCATGCCTAGGGGGATTTTGGAGCCCCGGTCAACCCCAGGCTAGCGAATGGGGCCGAGCAGGCACCAAGGCAAACCCAGGTAAGCGAGCTGGGCCTTGCAGACACCAGGTCAACCCCCTGCAAGCCTATGGGGCCCTGCAGCCACCAGGTGAACCCCAGGCAATAGAACTGGGCCTGGCCCAGGTGGGTGGGGCACTCCTTGGAGGCTTAAGCCCGGGTGGGGGGGGCACTTGATTTAGGCTTAAGGCCCTGGCGGTTGTGCGGGTCCTGCGTCCGCACTCCCGGTGGTTTTTTGGGAGTGAAGCCCAGGACGGAACCAAGTCCGGGCACCAGGACAACGCCAGGCATGCCTAGGGGGATTTTGGAGCCCAGGCCAACCCCAGGCAAGCGAATGGGGCCTTGCAGACACCAGGTCAACCCCAGGCAAGCGAATGGGGCCTAGCAGGCACCAAGGCAATCCCAGGTAAGCGAGCGGGGCCTTGCAGCCACCAGGTCGACCCCCTGCAAGCCTATGGGGCCCTGCAGCCACCAGGTCAACCCCAGGCAAGTGAATGGGGCCTGGCCCAGGTGTGGGGGGGGCACTCCTTGGAGGCTTAAGCTTGGGTGGGGTGGCACTTGATGGGGGCTTAAGCCCCTGGTGGTTTTGCGGTTCTTGCGTCCGCACTCCCGGTGGTTTTGTGGGAGTGAAGCCCAGGGCGGAAACAAGTCCGGGCACCAGAACAACCCCAGGCATTCCTAGGGGGACTTTTGGAGCCCTGGTCAACCGCAGGCAAGCGAATGGGGCCTTGCAGACACCAGGTCAACCCCAGGTAAGCGAATGGGGCCTTGTAGCCACCAGGTGAACCCTAGGCAAATGAATGGGGCCTGGCCCAGGTGGGGGGGGCACTTGGAGGCTTGTGCCTGGGTGCGGGGGGCACTTGATGGAGGCTTAAGCCCCTGGCGGTTGTGCGGGTCCTGCGTCCGCACTCCCGGTGGTTTTTTGGGAGTGAAGCCCAGGACGGAACCAAGTCCGGGCACCAGGACAACGCCAGGCATGCCTAGGGGGATTTTGGAGCCCAGGCCAACCCCAGGCAAGCGAATGGGGCCTTGCAGACACCAGGTCAACCCCAGGCAAGCGAATGGGGCCTAGCAGGCACCAAGGCAATCCCAGGTAAGCGAGCGGGGCCTTGCAGCCACCAGGTCGACCCCCTGCAAGCCTATGGGGCCCTGCAGCCACCAGGTCAACCCCAGGCAAGTGAATGGGGCCTGGCCCAGGTGTGGGGGGGGCACTCCTTGGAGGCTTAAGCTTGGGTGGGGTGGCACTTGATGGGGGCTTAAGCCCCTGGTGGTTTTGCGGTTCTTGCGTCCGCACTCCCGGTGGTTTTGTGGGAGTGAAGCCCAGGGCGGAAACAAGTCCGGGCACCAGAACAACCCCAGGCATTCCTAGGGGGACTTTTGGAGCCCTGGTCAACCGCAGGCAAGCGAATGGGGCCTTGCAGACACCAGGTCAACCCCAGGTAAGCGAATGGGGCCTTGTAGCCACCAGGTGAACCCTAGGCAAATGAATGGGGCCTGGCCCAGGTGGGGGGGGCACTTGGAGGCTTGTGCCTGGGTGCGGGGGGCACTTGATGGAGGCTTAAGCCCCTGGCGGTTGTGCGGGTCCTGCGTCCGCCCTCCCGGTGGTTTTTTGGGAGTCAAGCCCAGGGCGGGAGCACGTCCGGGCACCAGAACAACCCAGGCATGCCTAGGGAGACTTTTGGAGCCCAGGTAAAACCCATGCAAGCGAATGGGGCCTGACCCCGGTGAGGTGGGCACTCCTTGGAGGCTTAAGCCCAGGTGGCGGGGCACTTGATTTAGGCTTAAGCCCCTGGCTGTTGTGCTTGTCCTGCGTGCGCACTCCCAGTGGCTTCTTGGGAGTGAAGCCCAGGGCAGCAGCAAGTCCGGGCACAAGAACAACCCAGGCATGCCTAGGGGGACTTTGGAAGTCCAGGTCAACCCCAGGCAAGCGAATGGGCCTTGAAGCCTCCAGGTCAAACCCAGGGAAGCAAATCAGGCCTAGGAGGCACCAAGGCAAACCCAGGGAAGCAAATGGGGCCTTGCAGGCCCCAGGTCAACCGCAGGCAATAGAACTGGGCATGGCCAATGTGGGTTGGGCACTCCTTGGAGGCTTAAGCTTGGGTGGGGGGGCACTTGATGTAGGCTTAAGCCCCTGGTGGTTTTTCGGGTCCTTCGTCCGCACTCCCGGTGGTTTTCTGCGAGTGAAGCCCAGGGCGGGACCAAGTCTGGGAACCAGGACAACGCCAGGCATGCCTATGGGGATTTTGGAGCCCAGGTCAAACCCAGGTAAGCGAATGGGGCCTTGGAGCCACCAGGTCAACCCCAGGCAAGCGAATGGGCCCTAGCAGGCACCAAGGCAAACCCAGGTAAGCGAGCGGGGCCTTGCAGCCACCAGGTCGACCCCCTGCAAGCCTATGGCGCCCTGCAGCCACCAGGTCAACCCCAGGCAAGTGAATGGGGCCTGGCCCAGGTGTGGGGGAGGCACTCCTTGGAGGCTTAAGCTTGGGTGGGGGGGCACTTGATGGGGGCTTAAGCCCCTGGTGGTTTTGCGGGTCTTGCGTCCGCACTCCCGGCGGTTTTGTGGGAGTGAAGCCGAAGGTGGGACCAAGTCCGGGCACCAGGACAACCCCAGGCATGCCTAGGGGGATTTTGGAGCCCCGGTCAACCCCAGGCAAGCGAATGGGGCCTTCCATCCTCCAGGTCAAACCCAGGTAAGCCAATGGGGCCTTGCAGCCACCAGGTCACCCCCCTGCAAGCCTATGGGGCCCTGCAGGCCCCAGGTCAACCCCAGGCTAGAGAAATTGGCCTCACCCAGGTGCAGGGGACACTCCTTGGAGGCTTAAACCCAGGTGGGGGAGGACTTGATGGAGGCTTAAGGCCGTGGCGGTTGTGCGGGTCCTGCATCCGCACTTCTGGTGGTTTTTTGGGAGTGAAGCTCAGAGCGGCAGCATATCCGGGGACCAGGTCAAGCCCAGACATGACTAGGGGGACTTTTGGAGCCCAGGTCAACCCCAGGCAAGCTAATGGGGCCTTGCAGCCACCTGGTCAACCCCAGGCAAGCGAATCGGGCCTAGCAGGCACCAAGGCAAACCCAGGGAAGCAAATGGGGCCCTGCAGGCCCCAGGTCAACCCCAGGCAAGAGAAAGGGGCCTGGCCCAGGTGGGTGGGGCAGTCATTGGAGGCTTAAGCCCGGTTGCGGGCGCCACTTGATTTAGGCTTAAGCCTCTGGCTGTTGTGCGTGTCCTGCGTCCACACTCCCAGTGGTGTTTTGGGAGTGAAGCCCAGGCCAGAAGCAAGTCCAGGCACCACAACAACCCAGACATGCCTAGGGGGACTTTTGGAGCCCAGGTCAACCCCAGGCAAGCGAATGGGGCCTTGCAGCCTCCAGGTCAAACCCAGTTAAGCGAATGGGGCCTTGCAGCCTCCAGGTCAAACCCAGGTAAGCGAATGGGGCCTTGCAGTAACCAGGTCAACACCCTGCAAGCCTATGGGGCCCTGCAGGCCCCAGGTCAACCTCAGGCAAGAGACTACAGCCTGGCCCAGGTGTGGGGGGCACTCCTTGGAGGCTTAAGGCCCTGTTGGTTGTGCGGTTCCTGCATCCGCACTCCCGGTGGTTTTTTCGGAGTGAAGCCCAGGGCGGAACCAAGTCCGGGCACCAGGACAACGCCAGGCATGCCTAGGGGGATTTTGGAGCCCAGGTCAACCCCAGGCAAGCGAATGGGGCCTAGCAGGCACCAAGGCAAACCCAGGGAAGCGAGCGGGGCCTTGCAGCCACCAGGTCGACCCCCTGCAAGACTATGGGGCCCTGCAGCCACCAGGTCAACCCCAGGCAAGTGAATGGGGCCTGGCCCAGGTGTGGAGGGGGCACTCCTTGGAGGCTTAATCTTGGGTGGGGGCCACTTGATGGAGGCTTAAGCCCCTGGTGGTTTTGCGGGTCTTGCGTCAGCACTCAAGGTGGTTTTGTGGGAGTGAAGCCCACGTCGTAACCAAGTCCGGGCACCAGAACCACCCCAGGCATTCCTAGTGGGACTTTTGGAGCCCAGGTCAACCCCAGGCAAGCGAATGGGGCCTTGCAGACACCAGGTCAACCCCAGTTAAGGGAATGGGGCCTGTAGCCGCCAGGTGAACCCTAGGAAAGCGAATGGGGCCTGGCCTAGGTGCGGGGGGCACTTGTTGGAGGCTTGAGCCTGGGTGCGTGGGGCACTGGATGGAGGTTTAAGCCCCTGGCGGTTGTGCGGGTCCTGCGTCCCCACTCCCGGTGGTTTTTTTGTAGTGAAGCCCAGGGCGGGAGCAAGTCCGGGCACCAGAACAACTCAGGCATGCCTAGGGGGACTTTAGGAGCCCAGGTCAACCCCAGGCAACCGAATGGGGCCTGGCAGCCTCCAGTTCAATCCCAGGTAAGCGAATGAGGCCTTGCAGCCACCAGGTCAACCCCCTGCTAGCCTATGGGGACCTGCAGCCACCAGGTCAACCCCAGGCAAGAGAATGGGGCCTGGCCCAGGTGTGGTGGACACTCCTTGGAGGCTTAAGCTTGGGTGGGGCGGCACTTGATGGAGGCTTAAGCCCCTGGTGGTTTTTCGGGTCCTGCGTCCGCACTCCCGGTGGTTTTTTGGGAGTGAAGCCCAGGGCGGAACCAAGTCCGGGCACCGGGACAACGCCATGCATGCCTAGGGGGATTTTGGAGCCCAGGTCAACCCCAGGCAAGCGAATGGGGCTTGCAGCCACCAGGTCAACCCCAGGCAAGCGAATGGGGCCTAGCAGGCACCAAGGCAAACCCAGGTAAGCGAGCGGGGCCTTGCAGACACCAGGTCGACCCCCTGCAAGCCTATGGGGCCCTGCAGCCACCAGGTCAACCCCAGGCAAGTGAATGGGGCCTGGTCCAGGTGTGGGGGGGGCACTCCTTGGAGGCTTAATCTTGGGTGGGGGGGCACTTGATGGAGGCTTAAGCCCCTGGTGGTTTTTCGGGTTCTGCGTCTGCACTCCCAGTGTTTTTTTGGGAGTGAAGCACAGGGCGGGAGCAAGTCCGGGCACCAGAACAACCCAGGCATGCCTAGGGGGACTTTTGGAGCCCAGGTAAACCCCAGGCAAGCGAATGGGGCCTCACCCCGGTGCGGGGGGCACTCCTTGGAGTCTTAAGCCCGGGTGGCGGGGGCACTTGATTTAGGCTTAAGCCCCTGGCTGTTGTGCTTGTCCTGCTTGCGCACTCCCTGTGGCTTTTTGGGAGTGAAGCCCAGGGCAGCAGCAAGTCCGGGCACCAGAACAACCCAGGCATGCCTAGGGGGACTTTTGATAGCCAGGTCAACCACAGGCAAGCGAATGGGCCTTGCAGCCTCCAGGTCAACCCCCTGCAAGCCTATGGGGCCCTGCAGGCCCCAGGTCAACCCCAGACAAGACAAAGGGGCCTGGCCCAGGTGCAGGGGACACTCCTTGGAGGCTTAAACCCAGGTGGGAGACGACTTGATGGAGGCTTAAGGCCGTGGCGGTTGTGCGGGTCCTGCATCCGCACTTCCGGTGGTTTTTTGGGAGTGAAGCTCAGAGCGGCAGCATATCCGGGGACCAGGTCAACCCCAGACATGCCTAGGGGGACTTCTGGTGCTCAGGTCAACCCCAGGCAAGCGAATGGGGCCTTGCAGACACCAGGTCAACCCCAGGCAAGCGAATGAGGCCTGGCAGCCTCCAGGTCAACCCCAGGCAAGCGAATGAGGCCTGGCAGCCTCCAGGTCAAACCCAGGTAAGCGAATGGGGCCTTGCAGCCTCCAGGTCAAACCCAGGTAAGCCAATGGGGCCTTGCAGCCACCAGGTCAACCCCCTGCAAGCCTATGGGGCCCTGCAGGCCCCAGGTCAACCCCAGGCAAGACACTGGGGCCTGGCCCAGGTGTGGGGGGCACCCTTGGAGGCTTAAGCCCGGGTGAAGGGGGCACTCCTTGGAGGCTTTAAGCCCAGGTGGAGGGGGCACTCCTTGGAGGCTTAAGACCCTGGTGGTTGTGCGGGTCCTGCGTCCGCACTCCCGGTGGGTTTCTGGGAGTGAAGCCCAGGGCGGAACCAAGTCCGGGCACCAGGACAATGCCAGGCATGCCTAGGGGGATTTTGGAGCCCAGGTCAACCCCAGGCAAGCGAATGGGGCCTTGCAGCCACCAGGTCAACCCCAGGCAAGCGAATGGGGCCTACCAGGCCCCAAGGCAAACCCAGGGAAGCAAATGGGGCCCTGCAGGCCCCAGGTCAACCCCAGGCAAGAGACTAGGGCCTGGCCCAGGTGTCGGGGGCACTCCTTGGAGGCTTAAGCCCGGGTGGAGGAGCACTTGATGGAGGCTTAAGCCCCTGGTGGTTTTTCGGGTCCTGCGTCCGCACTCCCGGTGGTTTTGTGGGAGTGAAGCCCAGGGCAGAACCAAGTCCGGGCACCAGGACAACTCCAGGCATGCCTAGGGGGATTTTGGAGCCCCGGTCAACCCCAGGCAAGCGAATGGGGCCTTGCAGACACCAGGTCAACCCCAGGTAAGCGAATGGGGCCTTGCAGCCACCAGGTGAACCCCAGGCAAGCGAATGGGGCCTAGCAGTCACCAAGGCAAACCCAGGGAAGCAAATGGGGCCCTGCAGGCCCCAGGTCAACCCCAGGCAATAGAACTGGGCGTGGCCCAGGTGGGTGGGGCACTCCTTGGAGGCTTAAGCCCGGGTGGGGGGGGCACTTGATATAGGCTTAAGCCCTAGGGCAACCAGATCAACCCCCTGCAAGCCTATGGGGCCCTGCAGGCCCCAGGTCAACCCCAGGCAAGAGACTAGGGCCTGACCCAGGTGTGGGGGGCACTCCTTGGAGGCTTAAGCCCGGGTTGAGGGGGCACTCCTTGGAGGCTTAAGCCCGGGTGGAGGGGGCACTCCTTGGAGGCTTAAGTTGGGTGGAGGGGGCACTCCTTGGAGGCTTAAGGCCCTGGTGGTTGTGCGGGTCCTGCGTCCGCACTCCCGGTGGTTTTTTGGGAGTGAAGCCCAGGGCGGAACCAAGTCCGGGCACCAGGACAACGCGAGGCATGCCTAGGGGGATGTTGGAGCCCAGGTCAACCCCAGGCAAGCGAATGGGGCCTTGCAGCCACCAGGTCAACCCCAGGCAAGCGAATGGGGCCTTGCATTCACCAGGTCGACCCCCTGCAAGCCTATGCGGCCCTGCAGCCACCAGGTCAACCCCAGGCAAGTGAATGGGGCCTGGCCCAGGTGTGGGGGGGCACTCCTTGGAGGCTTAAGCTTGGGTGGGGGGGCACTTGATGGGGGCTTAAGCCCCTGGTGGTTTTGCGGGTCTTGTGTCCGCACTCCCGGTGGTTTTGTGGGAGTGAAGCCCAGGGCGGAATCAAGTCCCGGCACCAGAACAACCCCAGGCATTCCTAGGGGGACTTTTGGAGCCCCGGTCAACCCCAGGCAAGCGAATGGGGCCTTGCAGACACCAGGTCAACCCCAGGTAAACGAATGGGGCCTTGTAGCCACCAGGTGAACCCTAGGCAAATGAATGGGGCCTGGCCCAGGTGGGGGGGGCACTTGGAGGCTTGTGCCTGGGTGCGGGGGGCACTTGATGGAGGCTTAAGCCCCTGGCGGTTGTGCGGGTCCTGCGTCCGCACTCCCGGTGGTTTTTTGGGAGTCAAGCCCAGAGAGGGAGCAAGTCCGGGCACCAGAACAACCCAGGCATGCCTAGGGGGACTTTTGGAGCCCAGGTCAACCCCAGGCAAGCGAATGGGGCCTTGCAGCCACCAGGTCAACCCCAGGCAAGCGAATGGGGCCTAGCAGGCACCAAGGCAAACCCAGGGAAGCAAATGGGGCCCTGCAGGCCCCAGGTCAACCCCAGGCAATAGAACTGGGCGTGGCCAAGGTGGGTGGGGCACTCCTTGGAGGCTTAAGCCCGGGTGGGGGGGGCACTTGATTTAGGCTTAAGCCCTAGGGCAACCAGATCAACCCCCTGCAAGCCTATGGGGCCCTGCAGGCCCCAGGTCAACCCCAGGCAAGAGACTAGGGCCTGGCCCAGGTGTGGGGGGCACTCCTTGGAGGCTTAAGCCCGGGTTGAGGGGGCACTCCTTGGAGGCTTAAGCCCGGGTGGAGGGGGCACTCCTTGGAGGCTTAAGTCCGGGTGGAGGGGGCACTCCTTGGAGGCTTAAGGCCCTGGTGGTTGTGCGGGTCCTGCGTCCGCACTCCTGGTGGTTTTTTGGGAGTGAAGCCCAGGGCGGAACCAAGTCCGGGCACCAGGACAACGCGAGGCTTGCCTAGGGGGATGTTGGAGCCCAGGTCAACCCCAGGCAAGCGAATGGGGCCTTGCAGCCACCAGGTCAACCCCAGGCAAGCGAATGGGGCCTTGCATTCAACAGGTCGACCCCCTGCAAGCCTATGCGGCCCTGCAGCCACCAGGTCAACCCCAGGCAGGTGAATGGGGCCTGGCCCAGGTGTGGCGGGGGCACTCCTTGGAGGCTTAAGCTTGGGTGGGGGGGCACTTGATGGGGGCTTAAGCCCCTGGTGGTTTTGTGGATCTTGCGTCCGCACTCCCGGTGGTTTTTTGGGAGTCAAGCCCAGGGCGGGAGCAAGTCCGGGCACCAGAACAACCCAGGCATGCCTAGGGGGACATTTGGAGCCCAGGTAAACCCCAGGCAAGCGAATGGGGCCTGACCCCGGTGAGGGGGGCACTCCTTGGAGGCTTAAGCCCAGGTGGCGGGGGCACTTGATTTAGGCTTAAGCCCCTGGCTGTTGTGCTTGTCCTGCGTGCGCACTCCCAGTGGCTTTTTGGGAGTAAAGCCCAGGGCAGCAGCAAGTCCGAGCACCAGAACAACCCAGGCATGCCTAGGGGGACTTTGGAAGTCCAGGTCAACCCCAGGCAAGCGAATGGGCCTTGCAGACTCCAGGTCAATCCCAGGTAAGCGAATGGGGCCTTGCAGCCACCAGGTCAACCCCCTGCAAGCCTATGGGGACCTGCAGCCACCAGGTCAACCCCAGGCAAGAGAATGGGGCCTGGCCCAGGTATGGGGGGCACTCCTTCGAGGCTTAAGCTTGGGTGGGGGGGCACTTGATGGAGGCTTAAGCCCCTGGTGGTTTTGCGGGTCCTGCCTCCACACTCCCGGTGGTTTTCTGGGAGTGAAGCCCAGGGCGGGACCAAGTCCGGGCACCAGGACAACCGCAGGCATGCCTAGGGGGATTTTGGAGCCCAGGTAAACCCCAGGCAAGCGAATGGGGCCTGACCCCGGTGAGGGGGGCACTCCTTGGAGGCTTAAGCCCAGGTGGCGGGGGCACTTGCTTTAGGCTTAAGCCCCTGGCTGTTGTGCTTGTCCTGCGTGCGCACTCCCAGTGGCTTTTTGGGAGTAAAGCCCAGGGCAGCCGCAAGTCCGAGCACCAGAACAACCTAGGCATGCCTAGGGGGACTTTGGAAGTCCAGGTCAACCCCAGGCAAGCGAATGGGCCTTGCAGCCTTCAGGTCAATCCAAGGAAAGCGAACGGGGCCTTGCAGCCACCAGGTCAACCCCCTGCAAGCCTATGGGGACCTGCAGCCACCAGGTCAACCCCAGGCAAGCGAATGGGGCCTTGCAGACACCAGGTGAACCCCAGGTAAGCGAATGGGGCCTTGTAGCCACCAGGTGAACCCTTTGCAAATGAATGGGGCGTGGCCCAGGTGGGGGGGGCACTTGGAGGCTTGTGCCTGGGTGCGGGGGGCACTTGATGGAGGCTTAAGCCCCTGGCGGTTGTGCGGGTCCTGCGTCCGCACTCCCGGTGGTTTTTTGGGAGTGAAGCCCAGGGCGGGAGCAAGTCCGGGCACCAGAACAACCCAGGCATGCCTAGGGGGACTTTTGGAGCCCAGGTAAACTCCAGGCAAGCGAATGGGGCCTGACCCCGGTGAGGTGGGCACTCCTTGGAGGCTTAAGCCCAGGTGGCGTGGGCACTTGATTTAGGCTTAAGCCCCTGGCTGTTGTGCTTGTCCTGCGTGCGCACTCCCAGTGGCTTTTTGGGAGTGAAGCCCAGGGCAGCAGCAAGTCCGGGCACCAGAACAACCCAGGCATGCCTGGGGGGACTTTGGAAGTCCAGGTCAACCCCAGGCAAGCGAATGGGCCTTGCAGCCACCAGGTCACCCCCCTGCAAGCCTATGGGGCCCTGCAGGCCCCAGGTCAACACCAGGCAAGAGAAAGGGGCCTGGCCCAGGTGCAGGGGACACTCCTTGGAGGCTTAAACCCAGGTGGGGGAGGACTTGATGGAGGCTTAAGGCCCTGGGGGTTGTGCTGGTCCTGCATCCGCACTTCCGGTGGTTTTTTGGGAGTGAAGCTCAGAGCGGCAGCATATGCGGGGACCAGGTCAAGCCCAGGCATGCCTAGGGGGACTTTTGGAGCCCCGGACAACCCCAAGCAAGCGAATGGGGCCATGCAAACCCAGGTCAACCCCAGGCAAGCGAATGGGGCCTAGCAGGCACCAAGGCAAACCCAGGTAAGCGAGCGGGGCCCTGCAGCCACCAGGTCAACCCCAGGCAAGTGAATGGGGCCTGGCCCAGGTGTGGGGGGGGCACTACTTGGAGGCTTAAGCTTGGGTGGGGGGGCACTTGATGGGCGCTTAAGCCCCTGGTGGTTTTGCCGGTCTTGCGTCCGCACTCCCGGTGGTTTTGTGGGAGTGAAGCCCAGGGCGGAACCAAGTCCGGGCACCAGAACAACCCCAGGCATTCCTAGGGGGACTTTTGGAGCCCTGGTCAACCGCAGGCAAGCGAATGGGGCCTTGCAGACACCAGGTCAACCCCAGGTAAGCGAATGGGGCCTTGTAGCCACCAGGTGAACCCTAGGCAAATGAATGGGGCCTGGCCCAGGTGGGGGGGGCACTTGGAGGCTTGTGCCTGGGTGCGGGGGGCACTTGATGGAGGCTTAAGCCCCTGGCGGTTGTGCGGGTCCTGCGTCCGCCCTCCCGGTGGTTTTTTGGGAGTCAAGCCCAGGGCGGGAGCACGTCCGGGCACCAGAACAACCCAGGCATGCCTAGGGAGACTTTTGGAGCCCAGGTAAAACCCATGCAAGCGAATGGGGCCTGACCCCGGTGAGGGGGGCACTCCTTGGAGGCTTAAGCCCAGGTGGCGGGGGCACTTGATTTAGGCTTAAGCCCCTGGCTGTTGTGCTTGTCCTGCGTGCGCACTCCCAGTGGCTTCTTGGGAGTGAAGCCCAGGGCAGCAGCAAGTCCGGGCGCAAGAACAACCCAGGCATGCCTAGGGGGACTTTGGAAGTCCAGGTCAACCCCAGGCAAGCGAATGGGCCTTGAAGCCTCCAGGTCAAACCCAGGGAAGCAAATCAGGCCTAGGAGGCACCAAGGCAAACCCAGGGAAGCAAATGGGGCCTTGCAGGCCCCAGGTCAACCGCAGGCAATAGAACTGGGCATGGCCAATGTGGGTTGGGCACTCCTTGGAGGCTTAAGCTTGGGTGGGGGGGCACTTGATGTAGGCTTAAGCCCCTGGTGGTTTTTCGGGTCCTTCGTCCACAATCCCGGTGGTTTTCTGCGAGTGAAGCCCAGGGCGGGACCAAGTCTGGGCACCAGGACAACGCCAGGCATGCCTATGGGGATTTTGGAGCCCAGGTCAAACCCAGGTAAGCGAATGGGGCCTTGGAGCCACCAGGTCAACCCCAGGCAAGCGAATGGGCCCTAGCAGGCACCAAGGCAAACCCAGGTAAGCGAGCGGGGCCTTGCAGCCACCAGGTCGACCCCCTGCAAGCCTATGGGGCCCTGCAGCCACCAGGTCAACCCCAGGCAAGTGAATGGGGCCTGGCCCAGGTGTGGGGGAGGCACTCCTTGGAGGCTTAAGCTTGGGTGGGGGGGCACTTGATGGGGGCTTAAGCCCCTGGTGGGTTTTGCGGGTCTTGCGTCCGCACTCCCGGTGGTTTTGTGGGAGTGAAGCCCAGGGCGGAACCGAGTCCGTGCACCAGAACAACCCCAGGCATTCCTAGGGGTCTTTTGGAGCCGAGGTCAACCCCAGGCAAGCGAATGGGGCCTTGCAGACACCAGGTCAACCCCAGGTAAGCGAATGGGGCCTTGTAGCCACCAGGTGAACCCTAGGCAAATGAATGGGGCCTGGCCACGGTGGGGGGGGCACTTGGAGGCTTGTGCCTGGGTGCGGGGGGCACTTGATGGAGGCTTAAGCCCCTGGCGGTTGTGCGGGTCCTGCGTCCGCACTCCCTGTAGTTTTTTGGGAGTCAAGCCCAGGGCGGGAGCAAGTCCGGGCACCAGAACAACCCAGGCATGCCTAGGGGGACTTTGGAAGTCCAGGTCAACCCCAGGCAAGCGAATGGGCCTTGCAGTCGCCAGGGCAATCCCAGGTAACCGAATGGGGCCTTGCAGACACCAGGTCAACCCCCTGAAAGCCTATGGGGACCTGCAGCCACCATGTCAACCCCAGACAAGAGAATGGGGCCTGGACCAGGTGTGGGAGGCACTCCTTGGAGGCTTAAGCTTGGGTGGGGGGGCACTTGATGGAGGCTTAAGCCCCTGGGGGTTTTTCGGGTCCTGCGTCCGCACTCCCGGTGGTTTTGTGGGAGAGAAGCCCAGGGCGGAACCAAGTCCGGGCACCAGGACAACCCCAGGCATGCCTAGGGGGATTTTGGAGCCCCGGTCAACCCCAGGCTAGCGAATGGGGCCGAGCAGGCACCAAGGCAAACCCAGGTTAGCGAGCTGGGCCTTGCAGACACCAGGTCAACCCCCTGCAAGCCTATGGGGCCCTGCAGCCACCAGGTCAACCCCAGGCAATAGAACTGGGCCTGGCCCAGGTGGGTGGGGCACTCCTTGGAGGCTTAAGCCCGGGTGGGGGGGGCACTTGATTTAGGCTTAAGCCCCTGGCGGTTGTGCGGGTCCTGCGTCCGCACTCCCGGTGGTTTTTTGGGAGTGAAGCCCAGGACGGAACCAAGTCCGGGCACCAGGACAACGCCAGGCATGCCTAGGGGGATTTTGGAGCCCAGGCCAACCCCAGGCAAGCGAATGGGGCCTTGCAGACACCAGGTCAACCCCAGGCAAGCGAATGGGGCCTAGCAGGCACCAAGGCAATCCCAGGTAAGCGAGCGGGGCCTTGCAGCCACCAGGTCGACCCCCTGCAAGCCTATGGGGCCCTGCAGCCACCAGGTCAACCCCAGGCAAGTGAATGGGGCCTGGCCCAGGTGTGGGGGGGGCACTCCTTGGAGGCTTAAGCTTGGGTGGGGTGGCACTTGATGGGGGCTTAAGCCCCTGGTGGTTTTGCGGTTCTTGCGTCCGCACTCCCGGTGGTTTTGTGGGAGTGAAGCCCAGGGCGGAAACAAGTCCGGGCACCAGAACAACCCCAGGCATTCCTAGGGGGACTTTTGGAGCCCTGGTCAACCGCAGGCAAGCGAATGGGGCCTTGCAGACACCAGGTCAACCCCAGGTAAGCGAATGGGGCCTTGTAGCCACCAGGTGAACCCTAGGCAAATGAATGGGGCCTGGCCCAGGTGGGGGGGGCACTTGGAGGCTTGTGCCTGGGTGCGGGGGGCACTTGATGGAGGCTTAAGCCCCTGGCGGTTGTGCGGGTCCTGCGTCCGCCCTCCCGGTGGTTTTTTGGGAGTCAAGCCCAGGGCGGGAGCACGTCCGGGCACCAGAACAACCCAGGCATGCCTAGGGAGACTTTTGGAGCCCAGGTAAAACCCATGCAAGCGAATGGGGCCTGACCCCGGTGAGGTGGGCACTCCTTGGAGGCTTAAGCCCAGGTGGCGGGGGCACTTGATTTAGGCTTAAGCCCCTGGCTGTTGTGCTTGTCCTGCGTGCGCACTCCCAGTGGCTTTTTGGGAGTAAAGCCCAGGGCAGCAGCAAGTCCGAGCACCAGAACAACCCAGGCATGCCTAGGGGGACTTTGGAAGTCCAGGTCAACCCCAGGCAAGCGAATGGGCCTTGCAGCCTCCAGGTCAATCCCAGGTAAGCGAATGGGGCCTTGCAGCCACCAGGTCAACCCCCTGCAAGCCTATGGGGACCTGCAGCCACCAGGTCAACCCCAGGCAAGAGAATGGGGCCTGGCCCAGGTATGGGGGGCACTCCTTCGAGGCTTAAGCTTGGGTGGGGGGGCACTTGATGGATGCTTAAGCCCCTGGTGGTTTTGCGGGTCCTGCCTCCACACTCCCGGTGGTTTTCTGGGAGTGAAGCCCAGGGCGGGACCAAGTCCGGGCACCAGGACAACCGCAGGCATGCCTAGGGGGATTTTGGAGCCCAGGTAAACCCCAGGCAAGCGAATGGGGCCTGACCCCGGTGAGGGGGGCACTCCTTGGAGGCTTAAGCCCAGGTGGCGGGGGCACTTGCTTTAGGCTTAAGCCCCTGGCTGTTGTGCTTGTCCTGCGTGCGCACTCCCAGTGGCTTTTTGGGAGTAAAGCCCAGGGCAGCCGCAAGTCCGAGCACCAGAACAACCTAGGCATGCCTAGGGGGACTTTGGAAGTCCAGGTCAACCCCAGGCAAGCGAATGGGCCTTGCAGCCTTCAGGTCAATCCAAGGTAAGCGAACGGGGCCTTGCAGCCACCAGGTCAACCCCCTGCAAGCCTATGGGGACCTGCAGCCACCAGGTCAACCCCAGGCAAGCGAATGGGGCCTTGCAGACACCAGGTGAACCCCAGGTAAGCGAATGGGGCCTTGTAGCCACCAGGTGAACCCTTTGCAAATGAATGGGGCGTGGCCCAGGTGGGGGGGGCACTTGGAGGCTTGTGCCTGGGTGCGGGGGGCACTTGATGGAGGCTTAAGCCCCTGGCGGTTGTGCGGGTCCTGCGTCCGCACTCCCGGTGGTTTTTTGGGAGTGAAGCCCAGGGCGGGAGCAAGTCCGGGCACCAGAACAACCCAGGCATGCCTAGGGGGACTTTTGGAGCCCAGGTAAACTCCAGGCAAGCGAATGGGGCCTGACCCCGGTGAGGTGGGCACTCCTTGGAGGCTTAAGCCCAGGTGGCGTGGGCACTTGATTTAGGCTTAAGCCCCTGGCTGTTGTGCTTGTCCTGCGTGCGCACTCCCAGTGGCTTTTTGGGAGTGAAGCCCAGGGCAGCAGCAAGTCCGGGCACCAGAACAACCCAGGCATGCCTGGGGGGACTTTGGAAGTCCAGGTCAACCCCAGGCAAGCGAATGGGCCTTGCAGCCACCAGGTCACCCCCCTGCAAGCCTATGGGGCCCTGCAGGCCCCAGGTCAACACCAGGCAAGAGAAAGGGGCCTGGCCCAGGTGCAGGGGACACTCCTTGGAGGCTTAAACCCAGGTGGGGGAGGACTTGATGGAGGCTTAAGGCCCTGGGGGTTGTGCTGGTCCTGCATCCGCACTTCCGGTGGTTTTTTGGGAGTGAAGCTCAGAGCGGCAGCATATGCGGGGACCAGGTCAAGCCCAGGCATGCCTAGGGGGACTTTTGGAGCCCCGGACAACCCCAAGCAAGCGAATGGGGCCATGCAAACCCAGGTCAACCCCAGGCAAGCGAATGGGGCCTAGCAGGCACCAAGGCAAACCCAGGTAAGCGAGCGGGGCCCTGCAGCCACCAGGTCAACCCCAGGCAAGTGAATGGGGCCTGGCCCAGGTGTGGGGGGGGGCACTACTTGGAGGCTTAAGCTTGGGTGGGGGGGCACTTGATGGGCGCTTAAGCCCCTGGTGGTTTTGCCGGTCTTGCGTCCGCACTCCCGGTGGTTTTGTGGGAGTGAAGCCCAGGGCGGAACCAAGTCCGGGCACCAGAACAACCCCAGGCATTCCTAGGGGGACTTTTGGAGCCCTGGTCAACCGCAGGCAAGCGAATGGGGCCTTGCAGACACCAGGTCAACCCCAGGTAAGCGAATGGGGCCTTGTAGCCACCAGGTGAACCCTAGGCAAATGAATGGGGCCTGGCCCAGGTGGGGGGGGCACTTGGAGGCTTGTGCCTGGGTGCGGGGGGCACTTGATGGAGGCTTAAGCCCCTGGCGGTTGTGCGGGTCCTGCGTCCGCCCTCCCGGTGGTTTTTTGGGAGTCAAGCCCAGGGCGGGAGCACGTCCGGGCACCAGAACAACCCAGGCATGCCTAGGGAGACTTTTGGAGCCCAGGTAAAACCCATGCAAGCGAATGGGGCCTGACCCCGGTGAGGGGGGCACTCCTTGGAGGCTTAAGCCCAGGTGGCGGGGGCACTTGATTTAGGCTTAAGCCCCTGGCTGTTGTGCTTGTCCTGCGTGCGCACTCCCAGTGGCTTCTTGGGAGTGAAGCCCAGGGCAGCAGCAAGTCCGGGCGCAAGAACAACCCAGGCATGCCTAGGGGGACTTTGGAAGTCCAGGTCAACCCCAGGCAAGCGAATGGGCCTTGAAGCCTCCAGGTCAAACCCAGGGAAGCAAATCAGGCCTAGGAGGCACCAAGGCAAACCCAGGGAAGCAAATGGGGCCTTGCAGGCCCCAGGTCAACCGCAGGCAATAGAACTGGGCATGGCCAATGTGGGTTGGGCACTCCTTGGAGGCTTAAGCTTGGGTGGGGGGGCACTTGATGTAGGCTTAAGCCCCTGGTGGTTTTTCGGGTCCTTCGTCCACAATCCCGGTGGTTTTCTGCGAGTGAAGCCCAGGGCGGGACCAAGTCTGGGCACCAGGACAACGCCAGGCATGCCTATGGGGATTTTGGAGCCCAGGTCAAACCCAGGTAAGCGAATGGGGCCTTGGAGCCACCAGGTCAACCCCAGGCAAGCGAATGGGCCCTAGCAGGCACCAAGGCAAACCCAGGTAAGCGAGCGGGGCCTTGCAGCCACCAGGTCGACCCCCTGCAAGCCTATGGGGCCCTGCAGCCACCAGGTCAACCCCAGGCAAGTGAATGGGGCCTGGCCCAGGTGTGGGGGAGGCACTCCTTGGAGGCTTAAGCTTGGGTGGGGGGGCACTTGATGGGGGCTTAAGCCCCTGGTGGTTTTGCGGGTCTTGCGTCCGCACTCCCGGTGGTTTTGTGGGAGTGAAGCCCAGGGCGGAACCGAGTCCGTGCACCAGAACAACCCCAGGCATTCCTAGGGGTCTTTTGGAGCCGAGGTCAACCCCAGGCAAGCGAATGGGGCCTTGCAGACACCAGGTCAACCCCAGGTAAGCGAATGGGGCCTTGTAGCCACCAGGTGAACCCTAGGCAAATGAATGGGGCCTGGCCACGGTGGGGGGGGCACTTGGAGGCTTGTGCCTGGGTGCGGGGGGCACTTGATGGAGGCTTAAGCCCCTGGCGGTTGTGCGGGTCCTGCGTCCGCACTCCCTGTAGTTTTTTGGGAGTCAAGCCCAGGGCGGGAGCAAGTCCGGGCACCAGAACAACCCAGGCATGCCTAGGGGGACTTTGGAAGTCCAGGTCAACCCCAGGCAAGCGAATGGGCCTTGCAGTCGCCAGGGCAATCCCAGGTAACCGAATGGGGCCTTGCAGACACCAGGTCAACCCCCTGAAAGCCTATGGGGACCTGCAGCCACCATGTCAACCCCAGACAAGAGAATGGGGCCTGGACCAGGTGTGGGAGGCACTCCTTGGAGGCTTAAGCTTGGGTGGGGGGGCACTTGATGGAGGCTTAAGCCCCTGGGGGTTTTTCGGGTCCTGCGTCCGCACTCCCGGTGGTTTTGTGGGAGAGAAGCCCAGGGCGGAACCAAGTCCGGGCACCAGGACAACCCCAGGCATGCCTAGGGGGATTTTGGAGCCCCGGTCAACCCCAGGCTAGCGAATGGGGCCGAGCAGGCACCAAGGCAAACCCAGGTTAGCGAGCTGGGCCTTGCAGACACCAGGTCAACCCCCTGCAAGCCTATGGGGCCCTGCAGCCACCAGGTCAACCCCAGGCAATAGAACTGGGCCTGGCCCAGGTGGGTGGGGCACTCCTTGGAGGCTTAAGCCCGGGTGGGGGGGGGCACTTGATTTAGGCTTAAGCCCCTGGCGGTTGTGCGGGTCCTGCGTCCGCACTCCCGGTGGTTTTTTGGGAGTGAAGCCCAGGACGGAACCAAGTCCGGGCACCAGGACAACGCCAGGCATGCCTAGGGGGATTTTGGAGCCCAGGCCAACCCCAGGCAAGCGAATGGGGCCTTGCAGACACCAGGTCAACCCCAGGCAAGCGAATGGGGCCTAGCAGGCACCAAGGCAATCCCAGGTAAGCGAGCGGGGCCTTGCAGCCACCAGGTCGACCCCCTGCAAGCCTATGGGGCCCTGCAGCCACCAGGTCAACCCCAGGCAAGTGAATGGGGCCTGGCCCAGGTGTGGGGGGGGCACTCCTTGGAGGCTTAAGCTTGGGTGGGGTGGCACTTGATGGGGGCTTAAGCCCCTGGTGGTTTTGCGGTTCTTGCGTCCGCACTCCCGGTGGTTTTGTGGGAGTGAAGCCCAGGGCGGAAACAAGTCCGGGCACCAGAACAACCCCAGGCATTCCTAGGGGGACTTTTGGAGCCCTGGTCAACCGCAGGCAAGCGAATGGGGCCTTGCAGACACCAGGTCAACCCCAGGTAAGCGAATGGGGCCTTGTAGCCACCAGGTGAACCCTAGGCAAATGAATGGGGCCTGGCCCAGGTGGGGGGGGCACTTGGAGGCTTGTGCCTGGGTGCGGGGGGCACTTGATGGAGGCTTAAGCCCCTGGCGGTTGTGCGGGTCCTGCGTCCGCCCTCCCGGTGGTTTTTTGGGAGTCAAGCCCAGGGCGGGAGCACGTCCGGGCACCAGAACAACCCAGGCATGCCTAGGGAGACTTTTGGAGCCCAGGTAAAACCCATGCAAGCGAATGGGGCCTGACCCCGGTGAGGTGGGCACTCCTTGGAGGCTTAAGCCCAGGTGGCGGGGGCACTTGATTTAGGCTTAAGCCCCTGGCTGTTGTGCTTGTCCTGCGTGCGCACTCCCAGTGGCTTTTTGGGAGTAAAGCCCAGGGCAGCAGCAAGTCCGAGCACCAGAACAACCCAGGCATGCCTAGGGGGACTTTGGAAGTCCAGGTCAACCCCAGGCAAGCGAATGGGCCTTGCAGCCTCCAGGTCAATCCCAGGTAAGCGAATGGGGCCTTGCAGCCACCAGGTCAACCCCCTGCAAGCCTATGGGGACCTGCAGCCACCAGGTCAACCCCAGGCAAGAGAATGGGGCCTGGCCCAGGTATGGGGGGCACTCCTTCGAGGCTTAAGCTTGGGTGGGGGGGCACTTGATGGATGCTTAAGCCCCTGGTGGTTTTGCGGGTCCTGCCTCCACACTCCCGGTGGTTTTCTGGGAGTGAAGCCCAGGGCGGGACCAAGTCCGGGCACCAGGACAACCGCAGGCATGCCTAGGGGGATTTTGGAGCCCAGGTAAACCCCAGGCAAGCGAATGGGGCCTGACCCCGGTGAGGGGGGCACTCCTTGGAGGCTTAAGCCCAGGTGGCGGGGGCACTTGCTTTAGGCTTAAGCCCCTGGCTGTTGTGCTTGTCCTGCGTGCGCACTCCCAGTGGCTTTTTGGGAGTAAAGCCCAGGGCAGCCGCAAGTCCGAGCACCAGAACAACCTAGGCATGCCTAGGGGGACTTTGGAAGTCCAGGTCAACCCCAGGCAAGCGAATGGGCCTTGCAGCCTTCAGGTCAATCCAAGGTAAGCGAACGGGGCCTTGCAGCCACCAGGTCAACCCCCTGCAAGCCTATGGGGACCTGCAGCCACCAGGTCAACCCCAGGCAAGCGAATGGGGCCTTGCAGACACCAGGTGAACCCCAGGTAAGCGAATGGGGCCTTGTAGCCACCAGGTGAACCCTTTGCAAATGAATGGGGCGTGGCCCAGGTGGGGGGGGCACTTGGAGGCTTGTGCCTGGGTGCGGGGGGCACTTGATGGAGGCTTAAGCCCCTGGCGGTTGTGCGGGTCCTGCGTCCGCACTCCCGGTGGTTTTTTGGGAGTGAAGCCCAGGGCGGGAGCAAGTCCGGGCACCAGAACAACCCAGGCATGCCTAGGGGGACTTTTGGAGCCCAGGTAAACTCCAGGCAAGCGAATGGGGCCTGACCCCGGTGAGGTGGGCACTCCTTGGAGGCTTAAGCCCAGGTGGCGTGGGCACTTGATTTAGGCTTAAGCCCCTGGCTGTTGTGCTTGTCCTGCGTGCGCACTCCCAGTGGCTTTTTGGGAGTGAAGCCCAGGGCAGCAGCAAGTCCGGGCACAAGAACAACCCAGGCATGCCTGGGGGGACTTTGGAAGTCCAGGTCAACCCCAGGCAAGCGAATGGGCCTTGCAGCCACCAGGTCACCCCCCTGCAAGCCTATGGGGCCCTGCAGGCCCCAGGTCAACACCAGGCAAGAGAAAGGGGCCTGGCCCAGGTGCAGGGGACACTCCTTGGAGGCTTAAACCCAGGTGGGGGAGGACTTGATGGAGGCTTAAGGCCCTGGGGGTTGTGCTGGTCCTGCATCCGCACTTCCGGTGGTTTTTTGGGAGTGAAGCTCAGAGCGGCAGCATATGCGGGGACCAGGTCAAGCCCAGGCATGCCTAGGGGGACTTTTGGAGCCCCGGACAACCCCAAGCAAGCGAATGGGGCCATGCAAACCCAGGTCAACCCCAGGCAAGCGAATGGGGCCTAGCAGGCACCAAGGCAAACCCAGGTAAGCGAGCGGGGCCCTGCAGCCACCAGGTCAACCCCAGGCAAGTGAATGGGGCCTGGCCCAGGTGTGGGGGGGGCACTACTTGGAGGCTTAAGCTTGGGTGGGGGGGCACTTGATGGGCGCTTAAGCCCCTGGTGGTTTTGCCGGTCTTGCGTCCGCACTCCCGGTGGTTTTGTGGGAGTGAAGCCCAGGGCGGAACCAAGTCCGGGCACCAGAACAACCCCAGGCATTCCTAGGGGGACTTTTGGAGCCCTGGTCAACCGCAGGCAAGCGAATGGGGCCTTGCAGACACCAGGTCAACCCCAGGTAAGCGAATGGGGCCTTGTAGCCACCAGGTGAACCCTAGGCAAATGAATGGGGCCTGGCCCAGGTGGGGGGGGCACTTGGAGGCTTGTGCCTGGGTGCGGGGGGCACTTGATGGAGGCTTAAGCCCCTGGCGGTTGTGCGGGTCCTGCGTCCGCCCTCCCGGTGGTTTTTTGGGAGTCAAGCCCAGGGCGGGAGCACGTCCGGGCACCAGAACAACCCAGGCATGCCTAGGGAGACTTTTGGAGCCCAGGTAAAACCCATGCAAGCGAATGGGGCCTGACCCCGGTGAGGGGGGCACTCCTTGGAGGCTTAAGCCCAGGTGGCGGGGGCACTTGATTTAGGCTTAAGCCCCTGGCTGTTGTGCTTGTCCTGCGTGCGCACTCCCAGTGGCTTCTTGGGAGTGAAGCCCAGGGCAGCAGCAAGTCCGGGCGCAAGAACAACCCAGGCATGCCTAGGGGGACTTTGGAAGTCCAGGTCAACCCCAGGCAAGCGAATGGGCCTTGAAGCCTCCAGGTCAAACCCAGGGAAGCAAATCAGGCCTAGGAGGCACCAAGGCAAACCCAGGGAAGCAAATGGGGCCTTGCAGGCCCCAGGTCAACCGCAGGCAATAGAACTGGGCATGGCCAATGTGGGTTGGGCACTCCTTGGAGGCTTAAGCTTGGGTGGGGGGGCACTTGATGTAGGCTTAAGCCCCTGGTGGTTTTTCGGGTCCTTCGTCCACAATCCCGGTGGTTTTCTGCGAGTGAAGCCCAGGGCGGGACCAAGTCTGGGCACCAGGACAACGCCAGGCATGCCTATGGGGATTTTGGAGCCCAGGTCAAACCCAGGTAAGCGAATGGGGCCTTGGAGCCACCAGGTCAACCCCAGGCAAGCGAATGGGCCCTAGCAGGCACCAAGGCAAACCCAGGTAAGCGAGCGGGGCCTTGCAGCCACCAGGTCGACCCCCTGCAAGCCTATGGGGCCCTGCAGCCACCAGGTCAACCCCAGGCAAGTGAATGGGGCCTGGCCCAGGTGTGGGGGAGGCACTCCTTGGAGGCTTAAGCTTGGGTGGGGGGGCACTTGATGGGGGCTTAAGCCCCTGGTGGTTTTGCGGGTCTTGCGTCCGCACTCCCGGTGGTTTTGTGGGAGTGAAGCCCAGGGCGGAACCGAGTCCGTGCACCAGAACAACCCCAGGCATTCCTAGGGGTCTTTTGGAGCCGAGGTCAACCCCAGGCAAGCGAATGGGGCCTTGCAGACACCAGGTCAACCCCAGGTAAGCGAATGGGGCCTTGTAGCCACCAGGTGAACCCTAGGCAAATGAATGGGGCCTGGCCACGGTGGGGGGGGCACTTGGAGGCTTGTGCCTGGGTGCGGGGGGCACTTGATGGAGGCTTAAGCCCCTGGCGGTTGTGCGGGTCCTGCGTCCGCACTCCCTGTAGTTTTTTGGGAGTCAAGCCCAGGGCGGGAGCAAGTCCGGGCACCAGAACAACCCAGGCATGCCTAGGGGGACTTTGGAAGTCCAGGTCAACCCCAGGCAAGCGAATGGGCCTTGCAGTCGCCAGGGCAATCCCAGGTAACCGAATGGGGCCTTGCAGACACCAGGTCAACCCCCTGAAAGCCTATGGGGACCTGCAGCCACCATGTCAACCCCAGACAAGAGAATGGGGCCTGGACCAGGTGTGGGAGGCACTCCTTGGAGGCTTAAGCTTGGGTGGGGGGGCACTTGATGGAGGCTTAAGCCCCTGGGGGTTTTTCGGGTCCTGCGTCCGCACTCCCGGTGGTTTTGTGGGAGAGAAGCCCAGGGCGGAACCAAGTCCGGGCACCAGGACAACCCCAGGCATGCCTAGGGGGATTTTGGAGCCCCGGTCAACCCCAGGCTAGCGAATGGGGCCGAGCAGGCACCAAGGCAAACCCAGGTTAGCGAGCTGGGCCTTGCAGACACCAGGTCAACCCCCTGCAAGCCTATGGGGCCCTGCAGCCACCAGGTCAACCCCAGGCAATAGAACTGGGCCTGGCCCAGGTGGGTGGGGCACTCCTTGGAGGCTTAAGCCCGGGTGGGGGGGGCACTTGATTTAGGCTTAAGCCCCTGGCGGTTGTGCGGGTCCTGCGTCCGCACTCCCGGTGGTTTTTTGGGAGTGAAGCCCAGGACGGAACCAAGTCCGGGCACCAGGACAACGCCAGGCATGCCTAGGGGGATTTTGGAGCCCAGGCCAACCCCAGGCAAGCGAATGGGGCCTTGCAGACACCAGGTCAACCCCAGGCAAGCGAATGGGGCCTAGCAGGCACCAAGGCAATCCCAGGTAAGCGAGCGGGGCCTTGCAGGCCACCAGCGGGGCCTTGCAGAGGTCGACCCCCTGCAAGCCTATGGGGCCCTGCAGCCACCAGGTCAACCCCAGGCAAGTGAATGGGGCCTGGCCCAGGTGTGGGGGGGGCACTCCTTGGAGGCTTAAGCTTGGGTGGGGTGGCACTTGATGGGGGCTTAAGCCCCTGGTGGTTTTGCGGTTCTTGCGTCCGCACTCCCGGTGGTTTTGTGGGAGTGAAGCCCAGGGCGGAAACAAGTCCGGGCACCAGAACAACCCCAGGCATTCCTAGGGGGACTTTTGGAGCCCTGGTCAACCGCAGGCAAGCGAATGGGGCCTTGCAGACACCAGGTCAACCCCAGGTAAGCGAATGGGGCCTTGTAGCCACCAGGTGAACCCTAGGCAAATGAATGGGGCCTGGCCCAGGTGGGGGGGGGCACTTGGAGGCTTGTGCCTGGGTGCGGGGGGCACTTGATGGAGGCTTAAGCCCCTGGCGGTTGTGCGGGTCCTGCGTCCGCCCTCCCGGTGGTTTTTTGGGAGTCAAGCCCAGGGCGGGAGCACGTCCGGGCACCAGAACAACCCAGGCATGCCTAGGGAGACTTTTGGAGCCCAGGTAAAACCCATGCAAGCGAATGGGGCCTGACCCCGGTGAGGTGGGCACTCCTTGGAGGCTTAAGCCCAGGTGGCGGGGGCACTTGATTTAGGCTTAAGCCCCTGGCTGTTGTGCTTGTCCTGCGTGCGCACTCCCAGTGACTTCTTGGGAGTGAAGCCCAGGGCAGCAGCAAGTCCGGGCACAAGAACAACCCAGGCATTCCTAGGGGGACTTTGGAAGTCCAGGTCAACCCCAGGCAAGCGAATGGGCCTTGAAGCCTCCAGGTCAAACCCAGGGAAGCAAATCAGGCCTAGGAGGCACCAAGGCAAACCCAGGGAAGCAAATGGGGCCTTGCAGGCCCCAGGTCAACCGCAGGCAATAGAACTGGGCATGGCCAATGTGGGTTGGGCACTCCTTGGAGGCTTAAGCTTGGGTGGGGGGGCACTTGATGTAGGCTTAAGCCCCTGGTGGTTTTTCGGGTCCTTCGTCCGCACTCCCGGTGGTTTTCTGCGAGTGAAGCCCAGGGCGGGACCAAGTCTGGGCACCAGGACAACGCCAGGCATGCCTATGGGGATTTTGGAGCCCAGGTCAAACCCAGGTAAGCGAATGGGGCCTTGGAGCCACCAGGTCAACCCCAGGCAAGCGAATGGGCCCTAGCAGGCACCAAGGCAAACCCAGGTAAGCGAGCGGGGCCTTGCAGCCACCACGTTGACCCCCTGCAAGCCTATGGGGCCCTGCAGCCACCAGGTCAACCCCAGGCAAGTGAATGGGGCCTGGCCCAGGTGTGGGGGAGGCACTCCTTGGAGGCTTAAGCTTGGGTGGGGGGGCACTTGATGGGGGCTTAAGCCCCTGGTGGTTTTGCGGGTCTTGCGTCCGCACTCCCGGTGGTTTTGTGGGAGTGAAGCCCAGGGCGGAACCGAGTCCGTGCACCAGAACAACCCCAGGCATTCCTAGGGGTCTTTTGGAGCCGAGGTCAACCCCAGGCAAGCGAATGGGGCCTTGCAGACACCAGGTCAACCCCAGGTAAGCGAATGGGGCCTTGTAGCCACCAGGTAAACCCTAGGCAAATGAATGGGGCCTGGCCACGGTGGGGGGGGCACTTGGAGGCTTGTGCCTGGGTGCGGGGGGCACTTGATGGAGGCTTAAGCCCCTGGCGGTTGTGCGGGTCCTGCGTCCGCACTCCCTGTAGTTTTTTGGGAGTCAAGCCCAGGGCGGGAGCAAGTCCGGGCACCAGAACAACCCAGGCATGCCTAGGGGGACTTTGGAAGTCCAGGTCAACCCCAGGCAAGCGAATGGGCCTTGCAGTCGCCAGGGCAATCCCAGGTAACCGAATGGGGCCTTGCAGACACCAGGTCAACCCCCTGAAAGCCTATGGGGACCTGCAGCCACCATGTCAACCCCAGACAAGAGAATGGGGCCTGGACCAGGTGTGGGAGGCACTCCTTGGAGGCTTAAGCTTGGGTGGGGGGGCACTTGATGGAGGCTTAAGCCCCTGGGGGTTTTTCGGGTCCTGCGTCCGCACTCCCGGTGGTTTTGTGGGAGAGAAGCCCAGGGCGGAACCAAGTCCGGGCACCAGGACAACCCCAGGCATGCCTAGGGGGATTTTGGAGCCCCGGTCAACCCCAGGCTAGCGAATGGGGCCGAGCAGGCACCAAGGCAAACCCAGGTAAGCGAGCTGGGCCTTGCAGACACCAGGTCAACCCCCTGCAAGCCTATGGGGCCCTGCAGCCACCAGGTGAACCCCAGGCAATAGAACTGGGCCTGGCCCAGGTGGGTGGGGCACTCCTTGGAGGCTTAAGCCCGGGTGGGGGGGGCACTTGATTTAGGCTTAAGCCCCTGGCGGTTGTGCGGGTCCTGCGTCCGCACTCCCGGTGGTTTTTTGGGAGTGAAGCCCAGGACGGAACCAAGTCCGGGCACCAGGACAACGCCAGGCATGCCTAGGGGGATTTTGGAGCCCAGGCCAACCCCAGGCAAGCGAATGGGGCCTTGCAGACACCAGGTCAACCCCAGGCAAGCGAATGGGGCCTAGCAGGCACCAAGGCAATCCCAGGTAAGCGAGCGGGGCCTTGCAGCCACCAGGTCGACCCCCTGCAAGCCTATGGGGCCCTGCAGCCACCAGGTCAACCCCAGGCAAGTGAATGGGGCCTGGCCCAGGTGTGGGGGGGGCACTCCTTGGAGGCTTAAGCTTGGGTGGGGGGGCACTTGATGGGGGCTTAAGCCCCTGGTGGTTTTGCGGTTCTTGCGTCCGCACTCCCGGTGGTTTTGTGGGAGTGAAGCCCAGGGCGGAAACAAGTCCGGGCACCAGAACAACCCCAGGCATTCCTAGGGGGACTTTTGGAGCCCTGGTCAACCGCAGGCAAGCGAATGGGGCCTTGCAGACACCAGGTCAACCCCAGGTAAGCGAATGGGGCTTTGTAGCCACCAGGTGAACCCTAGGCAAATGAATGGGGCCTGGCCCAGGTGGGGGGGGCACTTGGAGGCTTGTGCCTGGGTGCGGGGGGCACTTGATGGAGGCTTAAGCCCCTGGCGGTTGTGCGGGTCCTGCGTCCGCACTCCCGGTGGTTTTTTGGGAGTGAAGCCCAGGACGGAACCAAGTCCGGGCACCAGGACAACGCCAGGCATGCCTAGGGGGATTTTGGAGCCCAGGCCAACCCCAGGCAAGCGAATGGGGCCTTGCAGACACCAGGTCAACCCCAGGCAAGCGAATGGGGCCTAGCAGGCACCAAGGCAATCCCAGGTAAGCGAGCGGGGCCTTGCAGCCACCAGGTCGACCCCCTGCAAGCCTATGGGGCCCTGCAGCCACCAGGTCAACCCCAGGCAAGTGAATGGGGCCTGGCCCAGGTGTGGGGGGGGCACTCCTTGGAGGCTTAAGCTTGGGTGGGGTGGCACTTGATGGGGGCTTAAGCCCCTGGTGGTTTTGCGGTTCTTGCGTCCGCACTCCCGGTGGTTTTGTGGGAGTGAAGCCCAGGGCGGAAACAAGTCCGGGCACCAGAACAACCCCAGGCATTCCTAGGGGGACTTTTGGAGCCCTGGTCAACCGCAGGCAAGCGAATGGGGCCTTGCAGACACCAGGTCAACCCCAGGTAAGCGAATGGGGCCTTGTAGCCACCAGGTGAACCCTAGGCAAATGAATGGGGCCTGGCCCAGGTGGGGGGGGCACTTGGAGGCTTGTGCCTGGGTGCGGGGGGCACTTGATGGAGGCTTAAGCCCCTGGCGGTTGTGCGGGTCCTGCGTCCGCCCTCCCGGTGGTTTTTTGGGAGTCAAGCCCAGGGCGGGAGCACGTCCGGGCACCAGAACAACCCAGGCATGCCTAGGGAGACTTTTGGAGCCCAGGTAAAACCCATGCAAGCGAATGGGGCCTGACCCCGGTGAGGTGGGCACTCCTTGGAGGCTTAAGCCCAGGTGGCGGGGGCACTTGATTTAGGCTTAAGCCCCTGGCTGTTGTGCTTGTCCTGCGTGCGCACTCCCAGTGACTTCTTGGGAGTGAAGCCCAGGGCAGCAGCAAGTCCGGGCACAAGAACAACCCAGGCATGCCTAGGGGGACTTTGGAAGTCCAGGTCAACCCCAGGCAAGCGAATGGGCCTTGAAGCCTCCAGGTCAAACCCAGGGAAGCAAATCAGGCCTAGGAGGCACCAAGGCAAACCCAGGGAAGCAAATGGGGCCTTGCAGGCCCCAGGTCAACCGCAGGCAATAGAACTGGGCATGGCCAATGTGGGTTGGGCACTCCTTGGAGGCTTAAGCTTGGGTGGGGGGGCACTTGATGTAGGCTTAAGCCCCTGGTGGTTTTTCGGGTCCTTCGTCCGCACTCCCGGTGGTTTTCTGCGAGTGAAGCCCAGGGCGGGACCAAGTCTGGGCACCAGGACAACGCCAGGCATGCCTATGGGGATTTTGGAGCCCAGGTCAAACCCAGGTAAGAGAATGGGGCCTTGGAGCCACCAGGTCAACCCCAGGCAAGCGAATGGGCCCTAGCAGGCACCAAGGCAAACCCAGGTAAGCGAGCGGGGCCTTGCAGCCACCAGGTCGACCCCCTGCAAGCCTATGGGGCCCTGCAGCCACCAGGTCAACCCCAGGCAAGTGAATGGGGCCTGGCCCAGGTGTGGGGGAGGCACTCCTTGGAGGCTTAAGCTTGGGTGGGGGGGCACTTGATGGGGGCTTAAGCCCCTGGTGGTTTTGCGGGTCTTGCGTCCGCACTCCCGGTGGTTTTGTGGGAGTGAAGCCCAGGGCGGAACCGAGTCCGTGCACCAGAACAACCCCAGGCATTCCTAGGGGTCTTTTGGAGCCGAGGTCAACCCCAGGCAAGCGAATGGGGCCTTGCAGACACCAGGTCAACCCCAGGTAAGCGAATGGGGCCTTGTAGCCACCAGGTAAACCCTAGGCAAATGAATGGGGCCTGGCCACGGTGGGGGGGGCACTTGGAGGCTTGTGCCTGGGTGCGGGGGGCACTTGATGGAGGCTTAAGCCCCTGGCGGTTGTGCGGGTCCTGCGTCCGCACTCCCTGTAGTTTTTTGGGAGTCAAGCCCAGGGCGGGAGCAAGTCCGGGCACCAGAACAACCCAGGCATGCCTAGGGGGACTTTGGAAGTCCAGGTCAACCCCAGGCAAGCGAATGGGGCCTTCCATCCTCCAGGTCAAACCCAGGTAAGCCAATGGGGCCTTGCAGCCACCAGGTCACCCCCCTGAAAGCCTATGGGGCCCTGCAGGCCCCAGGTCAACCCCAGGCTAGAGAAATTGGCCTCACCCAGGTGCAGGGGACACTCCTTGGAGGCTTAAACCCAGGTGGGGGAGGACTTGATGGAGGCTTAAGGCCGTGGCGGTTGTGCGGGTCCTGCATCCGCACTTCTGGTGGTTTTTTGGGAGTGAAGCTCAGAGCGGCAGCATATCCGGGGACCAGGTCAAGCCCAGACATGACTAGGGGGACTTTTGGAGCCCAGGTCAACCCCAGGCAAGCTAATGGGGCCTTGCAGCCACCTGGTCAACCCCAGGCAAGCGAATCGGGCCTAGCAGGCACCAAGGCAAACCCAGGGAAGCAAATGGGGCCCTGCAGGCCCCAGGTCAACCCCAGGCAAGAGAAAGGGGCCTGGCCCAGGTGGGTGGGGCAGTCCTTGGAGGCTTAAGCCCGGTTGCGGGCGCCACTTGATTTAGGCTTAAGCCTCTGGCTGTTGTGCGTGTCCTGCGTCCACACTCCCAGTGGTGTTTTGGGAGTGAAGCCCAGGCCAGAAGCAAGTCCAGGCACCACAACAACCCAGACATGCCTAGGGGGACTTTTGGAGCCCAGGTCAACCCCAGGCAAGCGAATGGGGCCTTGCAGCCTCCAGGTCAAACCCAGTTAAGCGAATGGGGCCTTGCAGCCTCCAGGTCAAACCCAGGTAAGCGAATGGGGCCTTGCAGTCACCAGGTCAACACCCTGCAAGCCTATGGGGCCCTGCAGGCCCCAGGTCAACCTCAGGCAAGAGACTACAGCCTGGCCCAGGTGTGGGGGGCACTCCTTGGAGGCTTAAGGCCCTGTTGGTTGTGCGGTTCCTGCATCCGCACTCCCGGTGGTTTTTTCGGAGTGAAGCCCAGGGCGGAACCAAGTCCGGGCACCAGGACAACGCCAGGCATGCCTAGGGGGATTTTGGAGCCCAGGTCAACCCCAGGCAAGCGAATGGGGCCTAGCAGGCACCAAGGCAAACCCAGGGAAGCGAGCGGGGCCTTGCAGCCACCAGGTCGACCCCCTGCAAGACTATGGGGCCCTGCAGCCACCAGGTCAACCCCAGGCAAGTGAATGGGGCCTGGCCCAGGTGTGGAGGGGGCACTCCTTGGAGGCTTAATCTTGGGTGGGGGCCACTTGATGGAGGCTTAAGCCCCTGGTGGTTTTGCGGGTCTTGCGTCAGCACTCAGGGTGGTTTTGTGGGAGTGAAGCCCACGTCGTAACCAAGTCCGGGCACCAGAACCACCCCAGGCATTCCTAGTGGGACTTTTGGAGCCCAGGTCAACCCCAGGCAAGCGAATGGGGCCTTGCAGACACCAGGTCAACCCCAGTTAAGGGAATGGGGCCTGTAGCCGCCAGGTGAACCCTAGGAAAGCGAATGGGGCCTGGCCAAGGTGCGGGGGGCACTTGTTGGAGGCTTGAGCCTGGGTGCGTGGGGCACTGGATGGAGGTTTAAGCCCCTGGCGGTTGTGCGGGTCCTGCGTCCCCACTCCCGGTGGTTTTTTTGTAGTGAAGCCCAGGGCGGGAGCAAGTCCGGGCACCAGAACAACTCAGGCATGCCTAGGGGGACTTTAGGAGCCCAGGTCAACCCCAGGCAACCGAATGGGGCCTGGCAGCCTCCAGTTCAATCCCCTGCTAGCCTATGGGGACCTGCAGCCACCAGGTCAACCCCAGGCAAGAGAATGGGGCCTGGCCCAGGTGTGGTGGACACTCCTTGGAGGCTTAAGCTTGGGTGGGGCGGCACTTGATGGAGGCTTAAGCCCCTGGTGGTTTTTCGGGTCCTGCGTCCGCACTCCCGGTGGTTTTTTGGGAGTGAAGCCCAGGGCGGAACCAAGTCCGGGCACCGGGACAACGCCATGCATGCCTAGGGGGATTTTGGAGCCCAGGTCAACCCCAGGCAAGCGAATGGGGCTTGCAGCCACGAGGTCAACCCCAGGCAAGCGAATGGGGCCTAGCAGGCACCAAGGCAAACCCAGGTAAGCGAGCGGGGCCTTGCAGACACCAGGTCGACCCCCTGCAAGCCTATGGGGCCCTGCAGCCACCAGGTCAACCCCAGGCAAGTGAATGGGGCCTGGTCCAGGTGTGGGGGGGGCACTCCTTGGAGGCTTAATCTTGGGTGGGGGGGCACTTGATGGAGGCTTAAGCCCCTGGTGGTTTTTCGGGTCCTGCGTCTGCACTCCCAGTGTTTTTTTGGGAGTGAAGCACAGGGCGGGAGCAAGTCCGGGCACCAGAACAACCCAGGCATGCCTAGGGGGACTTTTGGAGCCCAGGTAAACCCCAGGCAAGCGAATGGGGCCTCACCCCGGTGCGGGGGGCACTCCTTGGAGTCTTAAGCCCGGGTGGCGGGGGCACTTGATTTAGGCTTAAGCCCCTGGCTGTTGTGCTTGTCCTGCTTGCGCACTCCCTGTGGCTTTTTGGGAGTGAAGCCCAGGGCAGCAGCAAGTCCGGGCACCAGAACAACCCAGGCATGCCTAGGGGGACTTTTGATAGCCAGGTCAACCCCAGGCAAGCGAATGGGCCTTGCAGCCTCCAGGTCAACCCCCTGCAAGCCTATGGGGCCCTGCAGGCCCCAGGTCAACCCCAGACAAGACAAAGGGGCCTGGCCCAGGTGCAGGGGACACTCCTTGGAGGCTTAAACCCAGGTGGGAGACGACTTGATGGAGGCTTAAGGCCGTGGCGGTTGTGCGGGTCCTGCATCCGCACTTCCGGTGGTTTTTTGGGAGTGAAGCTCAGAGCGGCAGCATATCCGGGGACCAGGTCAACCCCAGACATGCCTAGGGGGACTTCTGGTGCTCAGGTCAACCCAAGGCAAGCGAATGGGGCCTTGCAGACACCAGGTCAACCCCAGGCAAGCGAATGAGGCCTGGCAGCCTCCAGGTCAACCCCAGGCAAGCGAATGAGGCCTGGCAGCCTCCAGGTCAAACCCAGGTAAGCGAATGGGGCCTTGCAGCCTCCAGGTCAAACCCAGGTAAGCCAATGGGGCCTTGCAGCCACCAGGTCAACCCCCTGCAAGCCTATGGGGCCCTGCAGGCCCCAGGTCAACCCCAGGCAAGACACTGGGGCCTGGCCCAGGTGTGGGGGGCACCCTTGGAGGCTTAAGCCCGGGTGAAGGGGGCACTCCTTGGAGGCTTTAAGCCCAGGTGGAGGGGGCACTCCTTGGAGGCTTAAGACCCTGGTGGTTGTGCGGGTCCTGCGTCCGCACTCCCGGTGGGTTTCTGGGAGTGAAGCCCAGGGCGGAACCAAGTCCGGGCACCAGGACAACGCCAGGCATGCCTAGGGGGATTTTGGAGCCCAGGTCAACCCCAGGCAAGCGAATGGGGCCTTGCAGCCACCAGGTCAACCCCAGGCAAGCGAATGGGGCCTACCAGGCCCCAAGGCAAACCCAGGGAAGCAAATGGGGCCCTGCAGGCCCCAGGTCAACCCCAGGCAAGAGACTAGGGCCTGGCCCAGGTGTCGGGGCCACTCCTTGGAGGCTTAAGCCCGGGTGGAGGAGCACTTGATGGAGGCTTAAGCCCCTGGTGGTTTTTCGGGTCCTGCGTCCGCACTCCCGGTGGTTTTGTGGGAGTGAAGCTCAGAGCGGCAGCATATCCGGGGACCAGGTCAAGCCCAGGCATGCCTAGGGGGACTTTTGGAGCCCCGGTCAACCCCAGGCAAGCGAATGGGGCCTTGCAGCCACCAGATCAACCCCAGGCAAGCGAATGGGGCCTAGCAGGCACCAAGGCAAACCCAGGGAAGCAAAAGTGGCCCTGCAGGCCCCAGGTCAACCCCAGGCAAGAGAAAGGGGCCTGGCCCAGGTGGGTGGGTCACTCCTTGGAGGCTTAAGCCCGGGTGGGGGGGGCACTTGCTTTAGGCTTAAGCCCTAGGGCAACCAGGTCAACCCCCTGCAAGCCTATAGGGCCCTGCAGGCCCCAGGTCAACCCCAGGCAAGAGACTAGGGCCTGGCCCAGGTGTGGGGGGCACTCCTTGGAGGCTTAAGCCCGGGTGGAGGGGGCACTCCTTGGAGGCTTAAGCCCGGGTGGAGGGGGTACTCCTTGGAGGCTTAAGGCCCTGGTGGTTGTGCGGGTCCTGTGTCCGCACTCCCGGTGGTTTTTTGGGAGTGAAGCCCAGGGCGGAACCAAGTCCGGGCACCAGGAAAACGCGAGGCATGCCTAGGGGGATGTTGGAGCCCAGGTCAACCCCAGGCAAGCGAATGGGGCCTTGCAGCCACCAGGTCAACCCCAGGCAAGCGAATGGGGCCTTGCATTCACCAGGTCGACCCCCTGCAAGCCTATGCGGCCCTGCAGCCACCAGGTCAACCCCAGGCAAGTGAATGGGGCCTGGCCCAGGTGTGGGGGGGCACTCCTTGGAGGCTTAAGCTTGGGTGGGGGGGCACTTGATGGAGGCTTAAGCCCCTGGTGGTTTTGCGGGTCCTGCCTCCACACTCCCGGTGGTTTTCTGGGAGTGAAGCCCAGGGCGGGACCAAGTCCGGGCACCAGGACAACCGCAGGCATGCCTAGGGGGATTTTGGAGCCCCGGTCAACCCCAGGCAAGCGAATGGGGACTTCCAGCCTCCAGATCAAACCAGGTAAGCCAGTGGGGCCTTGCAGCCACCAGGTCACCCCCCTGCAAGCCTATGGGGCCCTGCAGGCCCCAGGTCAACCCCAGGTAAGCGAATGGGGCCTTCTGGACACCAGGTGAAGCCTTGGCAAGCTAATGGGGCCTGGCCCAGGTGCAGGGGGCACTTGTTGGAGGCTTGAGCCTGGGTGGGGGGGGCACTTGATGGAGGCTTAAGCCCCTGGCAGTTGTGCGGGTCCTGCGTCCGCACTCCCGGTGATTTTTTGGGAGTGAAGCCCAGGGCGGTAGCGAGTCCGGGCACCAGAACAACCCAGGCATGCCTAGGGGGACTTTGGAAGTCCAGGTCAACCCCAGGCAAGCGAATGGGCCTTGCAGCCTCCAGGTCAATCCCAGGCAAGCGAGCGGGGCCTTGCATCCACCAGGTCGACCCCCTGCAAGCCTATGTGGCCCTGGAGCCACCAGGTCAACCCCAGGCAAGTGAATGGGGCCTGGCCCAGGTGTGGGGGGGGCACTCCTTGGAGGCTTAAGCCCGGGTTGAGGGGGCACTCCTTGGAGGCTTAAGTTGGGTGGAGGGGGCACTCCTTGGAGGCTTAAGGCCCTGGTGGTTGTGCGGGTCCTGCGTCCGCACTCCCGGTGGTTTTTTGGGAGTGAAGCCCAGGGCGGAACCAAGTCCGGGCACCAGGACAACGCGAGGCATGCCTAGGGGGATGTTGGAGCCCAGGTCAACCCCAGGCAAGCGAATGGGGCCTTGCAGCCACCAGGTCAACCCCAGGCAAGCGAATGGGGCCTTTCATTCACCAGGTCGACCCCCTGCAAGCCTATGCGGCCCTGCAGCCACCAGGTCAACCCCAGGCAAGTGAATGGGGCCTGGCCCAGGTGTGGCGGGGGCACTCCTTGGAGGCTTAAGCTTGGGTGGGGGGGCACTTGATGGGGGCTTAAGCCCCTGGTGGTTTTGCGGGTCTTGCGTCCGCAGTCCCGGTGGTTTTGTGGGAGTGAAGCCCAGGGCGGAACCAAGTCCCGGCACCAGAACAACCCCAGGCATTCCTAGGGGGACTTTTGGAGCCCCGGTCAACCCCAGGCAAGCGAATGGGGCCTTGCAGACACCAGGTCAACCCCAGGTAAACGAATGGGGCCTTGTAGCCACCAGGTGAACCCTAGGCAAATGAATGGGGCCTGGCCCAGGTGGGGGGGGCACTTGGAGGCTTGTGCCTGGGTGCGGGGGGCACTTGATGGAGACTTAAGCCCCTGGCGGTTGTGCGGGTCCTGCGTCCGCACTCCCGGTGGTTTTTTGGGAGTCAAGCCCAGGGCGGGAGCAAGTCCGGGCACCAGAACAACCCAGGCATGCCTAGGGGGACTTTTGGAGCCCAGGTAAACCCCAGGCAAGCGAATGGGGCCTTGCAGACACCAGGTCAACCCCAGGTAAGCGAATGGGGCCTTGTAGCCACCAGGTGAACCCTAGGCAAGCGAATGGGGCCTGGCCCAGGTGCGGGGGGCACTTGTTGGAGGCTTGAGCCTGGCTGCGGGGAGCACTTGATGGAGGCTTAAGCCCCTGGCAGTTGTGCGGGTCCTGCGTCAGCACTCCCGATGGTTTTTTGGGAGTGAAGCCCAGGGCGGTAGCGAGTCCGGGCACCAGGACAACCCCAGGCATGCCTAGGGGGACTTTTGGAGCCCAGTTCAACCCCAGGCAAGCGAATGGGGCCTTGCAGCCACCAGGTCAACCCCAGGCAAGCGAATGGGGCCTAGCAGGCACCAAGGCAAACCCAGGGAAGCAAATGGGGCCCTGCAGGCCCCAGGTCAACCCCAGGCAATAGAACTGGGCGTGGCCCAGGTGGGTGGGGCACTCCTTGGAGGCTTAAGCCCGGGTGGGGGGGGCACTTGATTTAGGCTTAAGCCCTAGGGCAACCAGCTCAACCCCCTGCAAGCCTATGGGGCCCTGCAGGCCCCAGGTCAACCCCAGGCAAGAGACTAGGGCCTGGCCCAGGTGTGGGGGGCACTCCTTGGAGGCTTAAGCCCGGGTTGAGGGGGCACTCCTTGGAGGCTTAAGCCCGGGTGGGGGGGGCACTCCTTGGAGGCTTAAGTCCGGGTGGAGGGGGCACTCCTTGGAGGCTTAAGGCCCTGGTGGTTGTGCGGGTCCTGCGTCCGCACTCCTGGTGGTTTTTTGGGAGTGAAGCCCAGGGCGGAACCAAGTCCGGGCACCAGGACAACGCGAGGCTTGCCTAGGGGGAAGTTGGAGCCCAGGTCAACCCCAGGCAAGCGAATGGGGCCTTGCAGCCACCAGGTCAACCCCAGGCAAGCGAATGGGGCCTTGCATTCACCAGGTCGACCCCCTGCAAGCCTATGCGGCCCTGCAGCCACCAGGTCAACCCCAGGCAGGTGAATGGGGCCTGGCCCAGGTGTGGCGGGGGCACTCCTTGGAGGCTTAAGCTTGGGTGGGGGGGCACTTGATGGGGGCTTAAGCCCCTGGTGGTTTTGTGGATCTTGCGTCCGCACTCCCGGTGGTTTTTTGGGAGTCAAGCCCAGGGCGGGAGCAAGTCCGGGCACCAGAACAACCCAGGCATGCCTAGGGGGACTTTTGGAGCCCGGGTAAACCCCAGGCAAGCGAATGGGGCCTGACCCCGGTGAGGGGGGCACTTCTTGGAGGCTTAAGCCCAGGTGGCGGGGGCACTTGATTTAGGCTTAAGCCCCTGGCTGTTGTGCTTGTCCTGCGTGCGCACTCCCAGTGGCTTTTTGGGAGTAAAGCCCAGGGCAGCAGCAAGTCCGAGCACCAGAACAACCCAGGCATGCCTAGGGGGACTTTGGAAGTCCAGGTCAACCCCAGGCAAGCGAATGTTATTCCTGGCCTTGCAGCCTCCAGGTCAATCCCAGGTAAGCGAATGGGGCCTTGCAGCCACCAGGTCACCCCCCTGCAAGCCTATGGGGACCTGCAGCCACCAGGTCAACCCCAGGCAAGAGAATGGGGCCTGGCCCAGGTATGGGGGGCACTCCTTCGAGGCTTAAGCTTGGGTGGGGGGGCACTTGATGGAGGCTTAAGCCCCTGGTGGTTTTGCGGGTCCTGCCTCCACACTCCCGGTGGTTTTCTGGGAGTGAAGCCCAGGGCGGGACCAAGTCCGGGCACCAGGACAACCGCAGGCATGCCTAGGGGGATTTTGGAGCCCCGGTCAACCCCAGGCAAGCGAATGGGGACTTCCAGCCTCCAGGTCAAACCCAGGTAAGCCAATGGGGCCTTGCAGCCACCAGGTCACTCCCCTTCAAGCCTCTGGGGCCCTGCAGGCCCCAGGTCAACACCAGGCAAGAGAAAGGGGCCTGGCCCACGTGCAGGGGACACTCCTTGGAGGCTTGAACCCAGGTGGAGGAGGACTTGATGGAGGCTTAAGGCCGTGGCGGTTGTGCGGGTCCTGCATCCGCACTTCCGGTGGTTTTTTGGGAGTGAAGCTCAGAGCGGCAGCATATCCGGGGACCAGGTCAAGCCCAGGCATGCCTAGGGGGACTTTTGGAGCCCAGGTCAACCCCAGGCAAGCGAATGGGGCCTTGCAGCCACCAGGTCAACCCCAGGCAAGCGAATGGGGCCTAGCAGGCACCAAGGCAAACCCAGGGAAGCAAATGGGGCCCTGCAGGCCCCAGGTCAACCCCAGGCAATAGAACTGGGCGTGGCCCAGGTGGGTGGGGCACTCCGTGGAGGCTTAAGCCCGGGTGGGGGGGCACTTGATTTAGGCTTAAGCCCTAGGGCAAACAGATCAACCCCCTGCAAGCCTATGGGGCCCTGCAGGCCCCAGGTCAACACCAGGCAAGAGAAAGGGGCCTGGCCCAGGTTCAGGGGACACCCCTTGGAGGCTTAAACCCAGGTGGGGGAGGACTTGATGGAGGCTTAAGGCCGTGGTGGTTGTGCGTGTCCTGCATCTGCACTTCCGGTGGTTTTTTGGGAGTGAAGCTCAGAGCGGCAGCATATCCGGGGACCAGGTCAAGCCCAGGCATGCCTAGGGGGACTTTTGGAGCCCCGGTCAACCCCAGGCAAGCGAATGGGGCCTTGCAGCCACCAGGTCAACCCCAGGCAAGCGAATGGGGCCTAGCAGGCACCAAGGCAAACCCAGGGAAGCAAATGTGGCCCTGCAGGCCCCAGGTCAACCCCAGGCAAGAGAAAGGGGCCTGGCCCAGGTGGGTGGGTCACTCCTTGGAGGCTTAAGCCCGGGTGGGGGGGGCACTTGATTTAGGCTTAAGCCCTAGGGCAACCAGGTCAACCCCCTGCAAGCCTATAGGGCCCTGCAGGCCCCAGGTCAACCCCAGGCAAGAGACTAGGGCCTGGCCCAGGTGTGGGGGGCACTCCTTGGAGGCTTAAGCCCGGGTGGAGGGGGCACTCCTTGGAGGCTTAAGCCCGGGTGGAGGGGGTACTCCTTGGAGGCTTAAGGCCCTGGTGGTTGTGCGGGTCCTGTGTCCGCACTCCCGGTGGTTTTTTGGGAGTGAAGCCCAGGGCGGAACCAAGTCCGGGCACCAGGAAAACGCGAGGCATGCCTAGGGGGATGTTGGAGCCCAGGTGAACCCAAGCAAGCGAATGGGGCCTTGCAGCCACCAGGTCAACCCCAGGTAAGCGAATGGGGCCTTGCATTCACCAGGTCGACCCCCTGCAAGCCTATGCGGCCCTGCAGCCACCAGGTCAACCCCAGGCAAGTGAATGGGGCCTGGCCCAGGTGTGGGGGGGGCACTCCTTGGAGGCTTAAGCTTGGGTGGGGGGGCACTTGATGGAGGCTTAAGCCCCTGGTGGTTTCGCGGGTCCTGCCTCCACACTCCCGGTGATTTTTTGGGAGTGAAGCCCAGGGCGGTAGCGAGTCCGGGCACCAGAACAACCCAGGCATGCCTAGGGGACTTTGGAAGTCCAGGTCAACCCCAGGCAAGCGAATGGGCCTTGCAGCCTCCAGGTCAATCCCAGGCAAGCGAGCGGGGCCTTGCATCCACCAGGTCGACCCCCTGCAAGCCTATGTGGCCCTGGAGCCACCAGGTCAACCCCAGGCAAGTGAATGGGGCCTGGCCCAGGTGGGGGGGGCACTTGGAGGCTTGTGCCTGGGTGCGGGGGGCACTTGATGGAGGCTTAAGCCCCTGGCGGTTGTGCGGGTCCTGCGTCCACACTCCCGGTGGCTTTTTGGGAGTCAAGCCCAGGGCGGGAGCAAGTCCGGGCACCAGAACAACCCAGGCATGCCTAGGGGGACTTTTGGAGCCCAGGTAAACCCCAGGCAAGCGAATGGGGCCTTGCAGACACCAGGTCAACCCCAGGTAAGCGAATGGGGCCTTGTAGCCACCAGGTGAACCCTAGGCAAGCGAATGGGGCCTGGCCCAGGTGCGGGGGGCACTTGTTGGAGGCTTGAGCCTGGGTGCGGGGGGCACTTGATGGAGGCTTAAGCCCCTGGCAGTTGTGCGGGTCCTGCGTCCGCACTCCCGGTGGTTTTTTGGGAGTGAAGCCCAGGGCGGTAGCGAGTCCGGCCACCAGGAAAACCCCAGGCATGCCTAGGGGGACTTTTGGAGCCCAGGTCAACCCCAGGCAAGCGAATGGGGCCTTGCAGCCACCAGGTCAACCCCAGGCAAGCGAATGGGGCCTAGCAGGCACCAAGGCAAACCCAGGGAAGCAAATGGGGCCCTGCAGGCCCCAGGTCAACCCCAGGCAATAGAACTGGGCGTGGCCCAGGTGGGTGGGGCACTCCTTGGAGGCTTAAGCCCGGGTGCGGGGGGCACTTGATTTAGGCTTAAGCCCTAGGGCAACCAGATCAACCCCCTGCAAGCCTATGGGGCCCTGCAGGCCCCAGGTCAACCCCAGGCAAGAGACTAGGGCCTGGCCCAGGTGTGGGGGGCACTCCTTGGAGGCTTAAGCCCGGGTGGAGGGGGCACTCCTTGGAGGCTTAAGCCCGGGTGGAGGGGGTACTCCTTGGAGGCTTAAGGCCCTGGTGGTTGTGCGGGTCCTGTGTCCGCACTCCCGGTGGTTTTTTGGGAGTGAAGCCCAGGGCGGAACCAAGTCCGGGCACCAGGACAACGCGAGGCATTCCTAGGGGGATGTTGGAGCCCAGGTGAACCCCAGGCAAGCGAATGGGGCCTTGCAGCCACCAGGTCAACCCCAGGCAAGCGAATGGGGCCTTGCATTCACCAGGTCGACCCCCTGCAAGCCTATGCGGCCCTGCAGCCACCAGGTCAACCCCAGGCAAGAGAATGGGGCCTGGCCCAGGTGTGGGGGGCACTCCTTGGAGGCTTAAGCTTGGGTGGGGGGGCACTTGATGGAGGCTTAAGCCCCTGGTGGTTTTGCAGGTCCTGCCTCCACACTCCCGGTGGTTTTCAGGGAGTGAAGCCCAGGGCGGGACCAAGTCCGGGCACCAGGACAACCGCAGGCATGCCTAGGGGGATTTTGGAGCCCCGGTCAACCCCAGGCAAGCGAATGGGGACTTCCAGCCTCCAGATCAAACCCAGGTAAGCCAATGGGGCCTTGCAGCCACCAGGTCACCCCCCTGCAAGCCTATGGGGCCCTGCAGGCCCCAGGTCAACCCCAGGCAAGAGAATGGGGCCTTGCAGACACCAGGTCAACCCCAGGTAAGCGAATGGGGCCTTCTGGCCACCAGGTGAACCCTTGGCAAGCTAATGGGGCCTGGCCCAGGTGCAGGGGGCACTTGTTGGAGGCTTGAGCCTGGGTGCGGGGGGCACTTGATGGAGGCTTAAGCCCCTGGCAGTTGTGCGGGTCCTGCGTCCGCACTCCCGGTGATTTTTTGGGAGTGAAGCCCAGGGCGGTAGCGAGTCCGGGCACCAGAACAACCCAGGCATGCCTAGGGGGACTTTGGAAGTCCAGGTCAACCCCAGGCAAGCGAATGGGCCTTGCAGCCTCCAGGTCAATCCCAGTTAAGCGAGCGGGGCCTTGCATCCACCAGGTCGACCCCCTGCAAGCCTATGTGGCCCTGGAGCCACCAGGTCAACCCCAGGCAAGTGAATGGGGCCTGGCCCAGGTGTGGGGGGGGCACTCCTTGGAGACTTAAGCTTGGGTGGGGGGGCACTTGATGGGGGCTTAAGCCCCTGGTGCTTTTGCGGGTCTTGCGTCCGCACTCTCGGTGGTTTTGTGGGGGTGAAGCCCAGGGCGGAACCAAGTCCGGGCACCAGAACAACCCCAGGCATTCCTAGGGGGACTTTTGGAGCCCAGGTCAACCCCAGGCAAGCGAATGGGGCCTTGCAGACACCAGGTCAACCCCAGGTAAGCGAATGGGGCCTTGTAGCCACCAGGTGAACCCTAGGCAAATGAATGGGGCCTGGCCCAGGTGGGGTGGGCACTTGGAGGCTTGTGCCTGGGTGCGGGGGGCACTTGATGGAGCCTTAAGCCCCTGGCGGTTGTGCGGGTCCTGCGTCCACACTCCCGGTGGTTTTTTGGGAGTCAAGCCCAGGGCGGGAGCAAGTCCGGGCACCAGAACAACCCAGGCATGCCTAGGGGGACTTTTGGAGCCCAGGTAAACCCCAGGCAAGCGAATGGGGCCTTGCAGACACCAGGTCAACCCCAGGTAAGCGAATGGGGCCTTGTAGCCACCAGGTGAACCCTAGGCAAGCGAATGGGGCCTGGCCCAGGTGCGGGGGGCACTTGTTGGAGGCTTGAGCCTGTGTGCGGGGGGCACTTGATGGAAGCTTAAGCCCCTGGCAGTTGTGCGGGTCCTGCGTCCGCACTCCCGATGGTTTTTTGGGAGTGAAGCCCAGGGCGGTAGCGAGTCCGGCCACCAGGACAACCCCAGGCATGCCTAGGGGGACTTTTGGAGCCCAGGTCAACCCCAGGCAAGCGAATGGGGCCTTGCAGCCACCAGGTCAACCCCAGGCAAGCGAATGGGGCCTAGCAGGCACCAAGGCAAACCCAGGGAAGCAAATGGGGGCCCTGCAGGCCCCAGGTCAACCCCAGGCAATAGAACTGGGCCTGGCCCAGGTGTGGGGGGCACTCCTTGGAGGCTTAAGCCCGGGTGGAGGGGGCACTCCTTGGAGGCTTAAGGCTCTGGTGGTATTGCGGGTCCTGCGTCCGCACTCCCGGTGGTTTTTTGGGAGTGAAGCCCAGGGCGGAACCAAGTCCGGGCACCAGGACAACGCGAGGCATGCCTAGGGGGATGTTGGAGCCCAGGTCAACCCCAGGCAAGCGAATGGGGCCTTGCAGCCACCAGGTCAACCCCAGGCAAGCGAATGGGGCCTTGCATTCACCAGGTCGACCCCCTGCAAGCCTATGCGGCCCTGCAGCCACCAGGTCAACCCCAGGCAAGTGAATGGGGCCTGGCCCAGGTGTGCGGGGGGCACTCCTTGGAGGCTTAAGCTTGGGTGGGGGGGCACTTGATGGGGGCTTAAGCCCGTGGTGGTTTTGCGGGTCTTGCGTCCGCACTCCCGGTGGTTTTGTGGGAGTGAAGCCCAGGGCGGAACCAAGTCCCGGCACCAGAACAACCCCAGGCATTCCTAGGGGGACTTTTGGAGCCCAGGTCAACCCCAGGCAAGCGAATGGGACCTTGCAGACACCAGGTCAACCCCAGGTAAGCGAATGGGGCCTTGTAGCCACCAGGTGAACCCTAAGCAAATGAATGGGGCCTGGCCCAGGTGGGGGGGGCACTTGGAGGCTTGTGCCTGGGTGCGGGGGGCACTTGATGGAGGCTTAAGCCCCTGGCGGTTGTGCGGGTCCTGCGTCCGCCCTCCCGGTGGTTTTTTGGGAGTCAAGCCCAGGGCGGGAGCAACTCCGGGCACCAGAACAACCCAGGCATGCCTAGGGGGATTTTGGAGCCCAGGTAAACCCCAGGCAAGCGAACGGGGCCTGACCCCGGTGAGGGGGGCACTCCTTGGAGGCTTAAGCCCAGGTGGCGGGGGCACTTGATTTAGGCTTAAGCCCCTGGCTGTTGTGCTTGTCCTGCGTGCGCACTCCCAGTGGCTTTTTGGGAGTAAAGCCCAGGGCAGCAGCAAGTCCGAGCACCAGAACAACCCAGGCATGCCTAGGGGGACTTTGGAAGTCCAGGTCAACCCCAGGCAAGCGAATGGGCCTTGCAGCCTCCAGGTCAATCCCAGGTAAGCGAATGGGGCCTTGCAGCCACCAGGTCAAGCCCCTGCAAGCCTATGGGGACCTGCAGCCACCAGGTCAACCCCAGGCAAGAGAATGGGGCCTGGCCCAGGTGTGGGGGGCACTCCTTCGAGGCTTAAGCTTGGGTCGGGGGGCACTTGATGGAGGCTTAAGCCCCTGGTGGATTTGCGGGTCCTGCCTCCACACTCCCGGTGGTTTTCTGGGAGTGAAGCCCAGGGCGGGACCAAGTCCGGGCACCAGGACAACCGCAGGCATGCCTAGGGGGATTTTGGAGCCCCGGTCAACCCCAGGCAAGCGAATGGGGACTACCAGCCTCCAGGACAAACCCAGGTAAGCCAATGGGGCCTTGCAGCCACCAGGTCAACCCCCTGCAAGCCTATGGGGCCCTGCAGGCCCCACGTCAACACCAGGCAAGAGAAAGGGGCCTGGCTCAGGTGCAGGGGACACTCCTTGGGGGCTTAAACCCAGGTGGGGGAGGACTTGATGGAGGCTTAAGGCCGTGGCGGTTGTGCGGGTCCTGCATCCGCACTTCCGGTGGTTTTTTGGGAGTGAAGCTCAGAGCGGCAGCATATCCGGGGACCAGGGCAAGCCCAGGCATGCCTAGGGGGACTTTTGGAGCCCCGGTCAACCCCAGGAAAGCGAATGGGGCCTTGCAGACACCAGGTCAACCCCAGGTAAGCGAATGGGGCCTTGTAGCCACCAGGTGAACCCTAGGCAAGCGAATGGGGCCTGGCCCAGGTGCGGGGGGCACTTCTTGGAGGCTTGAGCCTGGCTGCGGGGGGCACTTGATGGAGGCTTAAGCCCCTGGCAGTTGTGCGGGTCCTGCGTCCGCACTCCCGGTGGTTTTTTGCAAGTGAAGCCCAGGGCGGTAGCGAGTCCGGGCACCAGGACAACCCCAGGCATGCCTAGGGGGACTTTTGGAGCCCAGGTCAACCCCAGGCAAGCGAATGGGGCCTTGCAGCCACCAGGTCAACCCCAGGCAAGCGAATGGGGCCTAGCAGGCACCAAGGCAAACCCAGGGAAGCAAATGGGGCCCTGCAGGCCCCAGGTCAACCCCAGGAAATAGAACTGGGCGTGGCCCAGGTGGGTGGGGCACTCCTTGGAGGCTTAAGCCCGGGTGGGGGGGGCACTTGATTTAGGCTTAAGCCCTAGGGCAACCAGATCAACCCCCTGCAAGCCTATGGGGCCCTGCAGGCCCCAGGTCAACCCCAGGCAAGAGACTAGGGCCTGGCCCAGGTGTGGGGGGCACTCCTTGGAGGCTTAAGCCCGGGTGGAGGGGGCACTCCTTGGAGGCTTAAGGCCCTGGTGGTTGTGCGGGTCCTGCGTCCGCACTCCCGGTGGTTTTTTGGGAGTGAAGCCCAGGGCGGAACCAAGTCCGGGCACCAGGACAACGCGAGGCATTCCTAGGGGGATGTTGGAGCCCAGGTCAACCCCAGGCAAGCGAATGGGGCCTTGCAGCCACCAGGTCAACCCCAGGCAAGCGAGTGGGGCCTTGCATTCACCAGGTCGACCCCCTGCAAGCCTATGCGGCCCTGCAGCCACCAGGTCAACCCCAGGCAAGTGAATGGGGCCTGGCCCAGGTGTGGGGGGGGCACTCCTTGGAGGCTTAAGCTTGGGTGGGGGGGCACTTGATGGGGGCTTAAGCCCGTGGTGGTTTTGCGGGTCTTGCGTCCGCACTCCCGGTGGTTTTGTGGGAGTGAAGCCCAGGGCGGAACCAAGTCCCGGCACCAGAACAACCCCAGGCATTCCTAGGGGGACTTTTGGAGCCCAGGTCAACCCCAGGCAAGCGAATGGGGCCTTGCAGACACCAGGTCAACCCCAGGTAAGCGAATGGGGCCTTGTAGCCACCAGGTGAACCCTTGGCAAGCGAATGGGGCCTGGCCCAGGTGCGGGGGGCACTTGTTGGAGGCTTGAGCCTGGGTGCGGGGGGCACTTGATGGAGGCTTCAGCCCCTGGCAGTTGTGCGGGTCCTGCGTCCGCACTCCCGGTGGTTTTTTGGGAGTGAAGCCCAGGGCGGAACCAAGTCCGGGTACCAGAACAACCCCAGGCATTCCTAGGGGGACTTTTGGAGCCCAGGTCAACCCCAGGCAAGCGAATGGGGCCTTGCAGACACCAGGTCAACCCCAGGTAAGCGAATGGGGCCTTGTAGCCACCAGGTGAACCCTAAGCAAATGAATGGGGCCTGGCCCAGGTGGGGGGGCACTTGGAGGCTTGTGCCTGGGTGCGGGGGGCACTTGATGGAGGCTTAAGCCCCTGGCGGTTGTGCGGGTCCTGCGTCCGCCCTCCCGGTGGTTTTTTGGGAGTGAAGCCCAGGGCGGGAGCTAGTCCGGGCACCAGAACAACCCAGGCATGCCTAGGGGGACTTTTGGAGCCCAGGTAAACCCCAGGCAAGCGAATGGGGCCTGACCCCGGTGAGGGGGGCACTCCTTGGAGGCTTAAGCCCAGGTGGCGGGGGCACTTGATTTAGGCTTAAGCCCCTGGCTGTTGTGCTTGTCCTGCGTGCGCACTCCCAGTGGCTTTTTGGGAGTGAAGCCCAGGGCAGCAGCAAGTCCGGGCACCAGAACAAGCCAGACATGCCTAGGGGGACTTTGGAAGTCCAGGTCAACCCCAGGCAAGCGAATGGGCCTTGCAGCCTCCAGGTCAACACCAGGCAAGAGAAAGGGGCCTGGCCCAGGTGCAGGGGACACTCCTTGGAGGCTTAAACCCAGATGGGGGAGGACTTGATGGAGGCTTAAGGCCGTGGTGGTTGTGCGGGTCCTGCATCCGCACTTCCGGTGGTTTTTTGGGAGTGAAGCTCAGAGCGGCAGCATATCCGGGGACCAGGTCAAGCCCAGGCATGCCTAGGGGGACTTTCGGAGCCCCGGTCAACCCCAGGCAAGCGAATGGGGCCTTGCAGACACCAGGTCAACCCCAGGTAAGCGAATGGGGCCTTGTAGCCACCAGGTGAACCCTAGGCAAGCGAATGGGGCCTGGCCTAGGTGCGGGGGGCACTTGTTGGAGGCTTGAGCCTGGGTGCGGGGGGCACTTGATGGAGGCTTAAGCCCCTGGCAGTTGTGCGGGTCCTGCGTCCGCACTCCCGATGGTTTTTTGGGAGTGAAGCCCAGGGCGGTAGCGAGTCCGGGCACCAGGACAACCCCAGGCATGCCTAGGGGGACTTTTGGAGCCCAGGTAAACCCCAGGCAAGCGAATGGGGCCTTGCAGCCACCAGGTGAACCCCAGGCAAGCGAATGGGGCCTAGCAGTCACCAAGGCAAACCCAGGGAAGCAAATGGGGCCCTGCAGGCCCCAGGTCAACCCCAGGCAATAGAACTGGGCGTGGCCCAGGTGGGTGGGGCACTCCTTGGAGGCTTAAGCCCGGGTTGGAGGCTTAAGGGGGCACTCCTTGGAGGCTTAAGCCCGGGTGGAGGGGGCACTCCTTGGAGGCTTAAGCCCGGGTGGAGGGGGCACTCCTTGGAGGCTTAAGGCCCTGGTGGTTTGCGGGTCCTGCGTCCGCACTCCCGGTGGTTTTTTGGGAGTGAAGCCCAGGGCGGAACCAAGTCCGGGCACCAGGACAACGCCAGGCATGCCTAGGGGGATGTTGGAGCCCAGGTCAACCCCAGGCAAGCGAATGGGGCCTTGCAGCCACCAGGTCAACCCCAGGCAAGCGAATGGGGCCTTGCATTCACCATGTCGAGCCCCTGCAAGCCTATGCGGCCCTGCAGCCACCAGGTCAACCCTAAGCAAAGTGAATGGGGCCTGGCCCAGGTGTGGGGGGGCACTCCTTGGAGGCTTAAGCCTGGGTGGGGGGGCACTTGATGGAGGCTTAAGCCCCTGGCGGTTGTGCGGGTCCTGCGTCCGCCCTCCCGGTGGTTTTTTGGGAGTCAAGCCCAGGGCGGGAGCAAGTCCGGGCACCAGAACAACCCAGGCATGCCTAGGGGGATTTTGGAGCCCAGGTAAACCCCAGGCAAGCGAACGGGGCCTGACCCCGGTGAGGGGGGCACTCCTTGGAGGCTTAAGCCCAGGTGGCGGGGGCACTTGATTTAGGCTTAAGCCCCTGGCTGTTGTGCTTGTCCTGCGTGCGCACTCCCAGTGGCTTTTTGGGAGTAAAGCCCAGGGCAGCAGCAAGTCCGAGCACCAGAACAACCCAGGCATGCCTAGGGGGACTTTGGAAGTCCAGGTCAACCCCAGGCAAGCGAATGGGCCTTGCAGCCTCCAGGTCAATCCCAGGTAAGCGAATGGGGCCTTGCAGCCACCAGGTCAAGCCCCTGCAAGCCTATGGGGACCTGCAGCCACCAGGTCAACCCCAGGCAAGAGAATGGGGCCTGGCCCAGGTGTGGGGGGCACTCCTTCGAGGCTTAAGCTTGGGTCGGGGGGCACTTGATGGAGGCTTAAGCCCCTGGTGGATTTGCGGGTCCTGCCTCCACACTCCCGGTGGTTTTCTGGGAGTGAAGCCCAGGGCGGGACCAAGTCCGGGCACCAGGACAACCGCAGGCATGCCTAGGGGGATTTTGGAGCCCCGGTCAACCCCAGGCAAGCGAATGGGGACTACCAGCCTCCAGGACAAACCCAGGTAAGCCAATGGGGCCTTGCAGCCACCAGGTCAACCCCCTGCAAGCCTATGGGGCCCTGCAGGCCCCACGTCAACACCAGGCAAGAGAAAGGGGCCTGGCTCAGGTGCAGGGGACACTCCTTGGGGGCTTAAACCCAGGTGGGGGAGGACTTGATGGAGGCTTAAGGCCGTGGCGGTTGTGCGGGTCCTGCATCCGCACTTCCGGTGGTTTTTTGGGAGTGAAGCTCAGAGCGGCAGCATATCCGGGGACCAGGGCAAGCCCAGGCATGCCTAGGGGGACTTTTGGAGCCCCGGTCAACCCCAGGAAAGCGAATGGGGCCTTGCAGACACCAGGTCAACCCCAGGTAAGCGAATGGGGCCTTGTAGCCACCAGGTGAACCCTAGGCAAGCGAATGGGGCCTGGCCCAGGTGCGGGGGGCACTTCTTGGAGGCTTGAGCCTGGGTGCGGGGGGCACTTGATGGAGGCTTAAGCCCCTGGCAGTTGTGCGGGTCCTGCGTCCGCACTCCCGGTGGTTTTTTGCAAGTGAAGCCCAGGGCGGTAGCGAGTCCGGGCACCAGGACAACCCCAGGCATGCCTAGGGGGACTTTTGGAGCCCAGGTCAACCCCAGGCAAGCGAATGGGGCCTTGCAGCCACCAGGTCAACCCCAGGCAAGCGAATGGGGCCTAGCAGGCACCAAGGCAAACCCAGGGAAGCAAATGGGGCCCTGCAGGCCCCAGGTCAACCCCAGGCAATAGAACTGGGCGTGGCCCAGGTGGGTGGGGCACTCCTTGGAGGCTTAAGCCCGGGTGGGGGGGGCACTTGATTTAGGCTTAAGCCCTAGGGCAACCAGATCAACCCCCTGCAAGCCTATGGGGCCCTGCAGGCCCCAGGTCAACCCCAGGCAAGAGACTAGGGCCTGGCCCAGGTGTGGGGGGCACTCCTTGGAGGCTTAAGCCCGGGTGGAGGGGGCACTCCTTGGAGGCTTAAGGCCCTGGTGGTTGTGCGGGTCCTGCGTCCGCACTCCCGGTGGTTTTTTGGGAGTGAAGCCCAGGGCGGAACCAAGTCCGGGCACCAGGACAACGCGAGGCATTCCTAGGGGGATGTTGGAGCCCAGGTCAACCCCAGGCAAGCGAATGGGGCCTTGCAGCCACCAGGTCAACCCCAGGCAAGCGAGTGGGGCCTTGCATTCACCAGGTCGACCCCCTGCAAGCCTATGCGGCCCTGCAGCCACCAGGTCAACCCCAGGCAAGTGAATGGGGCCTGGCCCAGGTGTGGGGGGGGCACTCCTTGGAGGCTTAAGCTTGGGTGGGGGGGCACTTGATGGGGGCTTAAGCCCGTGGTGGTTTTGCGGGTCTTGCGTCCGCACTCCCGGTGGTTTTGTGGGAGTGAAGCCCAGGGCGGAACCAAGTCCCGGCACCAGAACAACCCCAGGCATTCCTAGGGGGACTTTTGGAGCCCAGGTCAACCCCAGGCAAGCGAATGGGGCCTTGCAGACACCAGGTCAACCCCAGGTAAGCGAATGGGGCCTTGTAGCCACCAGGTGAACCCTTGGCAAGCGAATGGGGCCTGGCCCAGGTGCGGGGGGCACTTGTTGGAGGCTTGAGCCTGGGTGCGGGGGGCACTTGATGGAGGCTTCAGCCCCTGGCAGTTGTGCGGGTCCTGCGTCCGCACTCCCGGTGGTTTTTTGGGAGTGAAGCCCAGGGCGGAACCAAGTCCGGGTACCAGAACAACCCCAGGCATTCCTAGGGGGACTTTTGGAGCCCAGGTCAACCCCAGGCAAGCGAATGGGGCCTTGCAGACACCAGGTCAACCCCAGGTAAGCGAATGGGGCCTTGTAGCCACCAGGTGAACCCTAAGCAAATGAATGGGGCCTGGCCCAGGTGGGGGGGCACTTGGAGGCTTGTGCCTGGGTGCGGGGGGCACTTGATGGAGGCTTAAGCCCCTGGCGGTTGTGCGGGTCCTGCGTCCGCCCTCCCGGTGGTTTTTTGGGAGTGAAGCCCAGGGCGGGAGCTAGTCCGGGCACCAGAACAACCCAGGCATGCCTAGGGGGACTTTTGGAGCCCAGGTAAACCCCAGGCAAGCGAATGGGGCCTGACCCCGGTGAGGGGGGCACTCCTTGGAGGCTTAAGCCCAGGTGGCGGGGGCACTTGATTTAGGCTTAAGCCCCTGGCTGTTGTGCTTGTCCTGCGTGCGCACTCCCAGTGGCTTTTTGGGAGTGAAGCCCAGGGCAGCAGCAAGTCCGGGCACCAGAACAAGCCAGACATGCCTAGGGGGACTTTGGAAGTCCAGGTCAACCCCAGGCAAGCGAATGGGCCTTGCAGCCTCCAGGTCAACACCAGGCAAGAGAAAGGGGCCTGGCCCAGGTGCAGGGGACACTCCTTGGAGGCTTAAACCCAGATGGGGGAGGACTTGATGGAGGCTTAAGGCCGTGGTGGTTGTGCGGGTCCTGCATCCGCACTTCCGGTGGTTTTTTGGGAGTGAAGCTCAGAGCGGCAGCATATCCGGGGACCAGGTCAAGCCCAGGCATGCCTAGGGGGACTTTCGGAGCCCCGGTCAACCCCAGGCAAGCGAATGGGGCCTTGCAGACACCAGGTCAACCCCAGGTAAGCGAATGGGGCCTTGTAGCCACCAGGTGAACCCTAGGCAAGCGAATGGGGCCTGGCCTAGGTGCGGGGGGCACTTGTTGGAGGCTTGAGCCTGGGTGCGGGGGGCACTTGATGGAGGCTTAAGCCCCTGGCAGTTGTGCGGGTCCTGCGTCCGCACTCCCGATGGTTTTTTGGGAGTGAAGCCCAGGGCGGTAGCGAGTCCGGGCACCAGGACAACCCCAGGCATGCCTAGGGGGACTTTTGGAGCCCAGGTAAACCCCAGGCAAGCGAATGGGGCCTTGCAGCCACCAGGTCAACCCCAGGCAAGCGAATGGGGCCTAGCAGGCACCAAGGCAAACCCAGGGAAGCAAATGGGGCCCTGCAGGCCCCAGGTCAACCCCAGGCAATAGAACTGGGCGTGGCCCAGGTGGGTGGGGCACTCCTTGGAGGCTTAAGCCCGGGTGCGGGGGGCACTTGATTTAGGCTTAAGCCCTAGGGCAACCAGATCACCGCCCTGCAAGCCTATGGGGCCCTGCAGGCCCCAGGTCAACCCCAGGCAAGAGACTAGGGCCTGGCCCAGGTGTGGGGGGCACTCCTTGGAGGCTTAAGCCCGGGTGGAGGGGGCACTCCTTGGAGGCTTAAGGCTCTGGTGGTATTGCGGGTCCTGCGTCCGCACTCCCGGTGGTTTTTTGGGAGTGAAGCCCAGGGCGGAACCAAGTCCGGGCACCAGGACAACGCGAGGCATGCCTAGGGGGATGTTGGAGCCCAGGTCAACCCCAGGCAAGCGAATGGGGCCTTGCAGCCACCAGGTCAACCCCAGGCAAGCGAATGGGGCCTTGCATTCACCAGGTCGACCCCCTGCAAGCCTATGCGGCCCTGCAGCCACCAGGTCAACCCCAGGCAAGTGAATGGGGCCTGGCCCAGGTGTGCGGGGGGCACTCCTTGGAGGCTTAAGCTTGGGTGGGGGGGCACTTGATGGGGGCTTAAGCCCGTGGTGGTTTTGCGGGTCTTGCGTCCGCACTCCCGGTGGTTTTGTGGGAGTGAAGCCCAGGGCGGAACCAAGTCCCGGCACCAGAACAACCCCAGGCATTCCTAGGGGGACTTTTGGAGCCCAGGTCAACCCCAGGCAAGCGAATGGGACCTTGCAGACACCAGGTCAACCCCAGGTAAGCGAATGGGGCCTTGTAGCCACCAGGTGAACCCTAAGCAAATGAATGGGGCCTGGCCCAGGTGGGGGGGGCACTTGGAGGCTTGTGCCTGGGTGCGGGGGGCACTTGATGGAGGCTTAAGCCCCTGGCGGTTGTGCGGGTCCTGCGTCCGCCCTCCCGGTGGTTTTTTGGGAGTCAAGCCCAGGGCGGGAGCAACTCCGGGCACCAGAACAACCCAGGCATGCCTAGGGGGATTTTGGAGCCCAGGTAAACCCCAGGCAAGCGAACGGGGCCTGACCCCGGTGAGGGGGGCACTCCTTGGAGGCTTAAGCCCAGGTGGCGGGGGCACTTGATTTAGGCTTAAGCCCCTGGCTGTTGTGCTTGTCCTGCGTGCGCACTCCCAGTGGCTTTTTGGGAGTAAAGCCCAGGGCAGCAGCAAGTCCGAGCACCAGAACAACCCAGGCATGCCTAGGGGGACTTTGGAAGTCCAGGTCAACCCCAGGCAAGCGAATGGGCCTTGCAGCCTCCAGGTCAATCCCAGGTAAGCGAATGGGGCCTTGCAGCCACCAGGTCAAGCCCCTGCAAGCCTATGGGGACCTGCAGCCACCAGGTCAACCCCAGGCAAGAGAATGGGGCCTGGCCCAGGTGTGGGGGGCACTCCTTCGAGGCTTAAGCTTGGGTCGGGGGGCACTTGATGGAGGCTTAAGCCCCTGGTGGATTTGCGGGTCCTGCCTCCACACTCCCGGTGGTTTTCTGGGAGTGAAGCCCAGGGCGGGACCAAGTCCGGGCACCAGGACAACCGCAGGCATGCCTAGGGGGATTTTGGAGCCCCGGTCAACCCCAGGCAAGCGAATGGGGACTACCAGCCTCCAGGACAAACCCAGGTAAGCCAATGGGGCCTTGCAGCCACCAGGTCAACCCCCTGCAAGCCTATGGGGCCCTGCAGGCCCCACGTCAACACCAGGCAAGAGAAAGGGGCCTGGCTCAGGTGCAGGGGACACTCCTTGGGGGCTTAAACCCAGGTGGGGGAGGACTTGATGGAGGCTTAAGGCCGTGGCGGTTGTGCGGGTCCTGCATCCGCACTTCCGGTGGTTTTTTGGGAGTGAAGCTCAGAGCGGCAGCATATCCGGGGACCAGGGCAAGCCCAGGCATGCCTAGGGGGACTTTTGGAGCCCCGGTCAACCCCAGGAAAGCGAATGGGGCCTTGCAGACACCAGGTCAACCCCAGGTAAGCGAATGGGGCCTTGTAGCCACCAGGTGAACCCTAGGCAAGCGAATGGGGCCTGGCCCAGGTGCGGGGGGCACTTCTTGGAGGCTTGAGCCTGGGTGCGGGGGGCACTTGATGGAGGCTTAAGCCCCTGGCAGTTGTGCGGGTCCTGCGTCCGCACTCCCGGTGGTTTTTTGCAAGTGAAGCCCAGGGCGGTAGCGAGTCCGGGCACCAGGACAACCCCAGGCATGCCTAGGGGGACTTTTGGAGCCCAGGTCAACCCCAGGCAAGCGAATGGGGCCTTGCAGCCACCAGGTCAACCCCAGGCAAGCGAATGGGGCCTAGCAGGCACCAAGGCAAACCCAGGGAAGCAAATGGGGCCCTGCAGGCCCCAGGTCAACCCCAGGAAATAGAACTGGGCGTGGCCCAGGTGGGTGGGGCACTCCTTGGAGGCTTAAGCCCGGGTGGGGGGGGCACTTGATTTAGGCTTAAGCCCTAGGGCAACCAGATCAACCCCCTGCAAGCCTATGGGGCCCTGCAGGCCCCAGGTCAACCCCAGGCAAGAGACTAGGGCCTGGCCCAGGTGTGGGGGGCACTCCTTGGAGGCTTAAGCCCGGGTGGAGGGGGCACTCCTTGGAGGCTTAAGGCCCTGGTGGTTGTGCGGGTCCTGCGTCCGCACTCCCGGTGGTTTTTTGGGAGTGAAGCCCAGGGCGGAACCAAGTCCGGGCACCAGGACAACGCGAGGCATTCCTAGGGGGATGTTGGAGCCCAGGTCAACCCCAGGCAAGCGAATGGGGCCTTCCAGCCACCAGGTCAACCCCAGGCAAGCGAGTGGGGCCTTGCATTCACCAGGTCGACCCCCTGCAAGCCTATGCGGCCCTGCAGCCACCAGGTCAACCCCAGGCAAGTGAATGGGGCCTGGCCCAGGTGTGGGGGGGGCACTCCTTGGAGGCTTAAGCTTGGGTGGGGGGGCACTTGATGGGGGCTTAAGCCCGTGGTGGTTTTGCGGGTCTTGCGTCCGCACTCCCGGTGGTTTTGTGGGAGTGAAGCCCAGGGCGGAACCAAGTCCCGGCACCAGAACAACCCCAGGCATTCCTAGGGGGACTTTTGGAGCCCAGGTCAACCCCAGGCAAGCGAATGGGGCCTTGCAGACACCAGGTCAACCCCAGGTAAGCGAATGGGGCCTTGTAGCCACCAGGTGAACCCTTGGCAAGCGAATGGGGCCTGGCCCAGGTGCGGGGGGCACTTGTTGGAGGCTTGAGCCTGGGTGCGGGGGGCACTTGATGGAGGCTTCAGCCCCTGGCAGTTGTGCGGGTCCTGCGTCCGCACTCCCGGTGGTTTTTTGGGAGTGAAGCCCAGGGCGGAACCAAGTCCGGGTACCAGAACAACCCCAGGCATTCCTAGGGGGACTTTTGGAGCCCAGGTCAACCCCAGGCAAGCGAATGGGGCCTTGCAGACACCAGGTCAACCCCAGGTAAGCGAATGGGGCCTTGTAGCCACCAGGTGAACCCTAAGCAAATGAATGGGGCCTGGCCCAGGTGGGGGGGGCACTTGGAGGCTTGTGCCTGGGTGCGGGGGGCACTTGATGGAGGCTTAAGCCCCTGGCGGTTGTGCGGGTCCTGCGTCCGCCCTCCCGGTGGTTTTTTGGGAGTGAAGCCCAGGGCGGGAGCTAGTCCGGGCACCAGAACAACCCAGGCATGCCTAGGGGGACTTTTGGAGCCCAGGTAAACCCCAGGCAAGCGAATGGGGCCTGACCCCGGTGAGGGGGGCACTCCTTGGAGGCTTAAGCCCAGGTGGCGGGGGCACTTGATTTAGGCTTAAGCCCCTGGCTGTTGTGCTTGTCCTGCGTGCGCACTCCCAGTGGCTTTTTGGGAGTGAAGCCCAGGGCAGCAGCAAGTCCGGGCACCAGAACAAGCCAGACATGCCTAGGGGGACTTTGGAAGTCCAGGTCAACCCCAGGCAAGCGAATGGGCCTTGCAGCCTCCAGGTCAACACCAGGCAAGAGAAAGGGGCCTGGCCCAGGTGCAGGGGACACTCCTTGGAGGCTTAAACCCAGATGGGGGAGGACTTGATGGAGGCTTAAGGCCGTGGTGGTTGTGCGGGTCCTGCATCCGCACTTCCGGTGGTTTTTTGGGAGTGAAGCTCAGAGCGGCAGCATATCCGGGGACCAGGTCAAGCCCAGGCATGCCTAGGGGGACTTTCGGAGCCCCGGTCAACCCCAGGCAAGCGAATGGGGCCTTGCAGACACCAGGTCAACCCCAGGTAAGCGAATGGGGCCTTGTAGCCACCAGGTGAACCCTAGGCAAGCGAATGGGGCCTGGCCTAGGTGCGGGGGGCACTTGTTGGAGGCTTGAGCCTGGGTGCGGGGGGCACTTGATGGAGGCTTAAGCCCCTGGCAGTTGTGCGGGTCCTGCGTCCGCACTCCCGATGGTTTTTTGGGAGTGAAGCCCAGGGCGGTAGCGAGTCCGGGCACCAGGACAACCCCAGGCATGCCTAGGGGGACTTTTGGAGCCCAGGTAAACCCCAGGCAAGCGAATGGGGCCTTGCAGCCACCAGGTCAACCCCAGGCAAGCGAATGGGGCCTAGCAGTCACCAAGGCAAACCCAGGGAAGCAAATGGGGCCCTGCAGGCCCCAGGTCAACCCCAGGCAATAGAACTGGGCGTGGCCCAGGTGGGTGGGGCACTCCTTGGAGGCTTAAGCCCGGGTTGAGGGGGCACTCCTTGGAGGCTTAAGCCCGGGTGGGGGGGCACTCCTTGGAGGCTTAAGCCCGGGTGGAGGGGGCACTCCTTGGAGGCTTAAGGCCCTGGTGGTTGTGCGGGTCCTGCGTCCGCACTCCCGGTGGTTTTTTGGGAGTGAAGCCCAGGGCGGAACCAAGTCCGGGCACCAGGACAACGCCAGGCATGCCTAGGGGGATGTTGGAGCCCAGGTCAACCCCAGGCAAGCGAATGGGGCCTTGCAGCCACCAGGTCAACCCCAGGCAAGCGAATGGGGCCTTGCATTCACCATGTCGAGCCCCTGCAAGCCTATGCGGCCCTGCAGCCACCAGGTCAAGCCCAGGCAAGTGAATGGGGCCTGGCCCAGGTGTGGCGGGGGCACTCCTTGGAGGCTTAAGCTTGGGTGGGGGGGCACTTGATGGGGGCTTAAGCCCCTGGTGGTTTTGCGGATCTTGCGTCCGCACCAGAACAACCCGGTGGTTTTTTGGGAGTCAAGCCCAGGGCGGGAGCAAGTCCGGGCACCAGAACAACCCAGGCATGCCTAGGGGTACTTTTGGAGCCCAGGTAAACCCCAGGCAAGCGAATGGGGCCTGACCCCGGTGAGGGGGGCACTCCTTGGAGGCTTAAGCCCAGGTGGCGGGGGCACTTGATTTAGGCTTAAGCCCCTGGCTGTTGTGCTTGTCCTGCGTGCGCACTCCCAGTGGCTTTTTGGGAGTAAAGCCCAGGGCAGCAGCAAGTCCGAGCACCAGAACAACCCAGGCATGCCTAGGGGGACTTTGGAAGTCCAGGTCAACCCCAGGCAAGCGAATGGGCCTTGCAGCCTCCAGGTCAATCCCAGGTAAGCGAATGGGGCCTTGCAGCCACCAGGTCAACCCCCTGCAAGCCTATGGGGACCTGCAGCCACCAGGTCAACCCCAGGCAAGAGAATGGGGCCTGGCCCAGGTGTGGGGGGCACTCCTTCGAGGCTTAAGCTTGGGTGGGGGGGCACTTGATGGAGGCTTAAGCCCCTGGTGGTTTTGCGGGTCCTGCCTCCACACTCCCGGTGGTTTTCTGGGAGTGAAGCCCAGGGCGGGACCAAGTCCGGGCACCAGGACAACCGCAGGCATGCCTAGGGGGATTTTGGAGCCCCGGTCAACCCCAGGCAAGCGAATGGGGACTTCCAGCCTCCAGGTCAAACCCAGGTAAGCCAATGGGGCCTTGCAGCCACCAGGTCACCCCCCTGCAAGCCTATGGGGCCCTGCAGGCCCCAGGTCAACACCAGGCAAGAGAAAGGGGCCTGGCCCAGGTGCAGGGGACACTCCTTGGAGGCTTGAACCCAGGTGGAGGAGGACTTGATGGAGGCTTAAGGCCGTGGCGGTTGTGCGGGTCCTGCATCCGCACTTCCGGTGGTTTTTTGGGAGTGAAGCTCAGAGCGGCAGCATATCCGGGGACCAGGTCAAGCCCAGGCATGCCTAGGGGGACTTTTGGAGCCCAGGTCAACCCCAGGCAAGCGAATGGGGCCTTGCAGACACCAGGTCAACCCCAGGCAAGCGAATGGGGCCTTGCAGGCACCAGGTGAACCCTAGGCAAGCGAATGGGGCCAGGCCCAGGTGCGGGGGGCACTTCTTGGAGGCTTGAGCCTGGGTGCGGGGGGCACTTGATGGAGGCTTAAGCCCCTGGCAGTTGTGAGGGTCCTGCGTCCGCACTCCCGGTGGTTTTTTGGGAGTGAAGCCCAGGGCGGTAGCGAGTCCGGGCACCAGGACAACCCCAGGCATGCCTAGGGGGACTTTTGGAGCCCAGGTCAACCCCAGGCAAGCGAATGGGGCCTTGCAGCCACCAGGTCAACCCCAGGCAAGCGAATGGGGCCTAGCAGGCACCAAGGCAAACCCAGGGAAGCAAATGGGGCCCTGCAGGCCCCAGGTCAACCCCAGGCAATAGAACTGGGCGTGGCCCAGGTGGGTGGGGCACTCCTTGGAGGCTTAAGCCCGGGGGGGGGGGGGCACTTGATTTAGGCTTAAGCCCTAGGGCAACCAGATCAACCCCCTGCAAGCCTATGGGGCCCTGCAGGCCCCAGGTCAACCCCAGGCAAGAGACTAGGGCCTGGCCCAGGTGTGGGGGGCACTCCTTGGAGGCTTAAGCCCGGGTGGAGGGGGCACTCCTTGGAGGCTTAAGGCCCTGGTGGTTGTGCGGGTCCTGCGTCCGCACTCCCGGTGGTTTTTTGGGAGTGAAGCCCAGGGCGGAACCAAGTCCGGGCACCAGGAAAACGCGAGGCATGCCTAGGGGGATGTTGGAGCCCAGTTCAACCCCAGGCAAGCGAATGGGGCCTTGCAGCCACCAGGTCAACCCCAGGCAAGCGAATGGGGCCTTGCAGCCTCCAGGTCAATCCCAGGTAAGCGAATGGGGCCTTGCACACAACAGGTCAACCCCCTGCAAGCCTATGGGGCCCTGCAGGCCCCACGTCAACCCCAGGCAAGAGAAAGGGGCCTGGCCCAGGTGCAGGGGACACTCCTTGGAGGCTTAAACGCAGGTGGGGGAGGACTTGATGGAGGCTTAAGGCCGTGGTGGTTGTGCGGGTCCTGCAGTCCGCACTTCCGGTGGTTTTTTGGGAGTGAAGCTCAGAGCGGCAGCATATCCGGGGACCAGAACAACCCAGGCATGCCTAGGGGGACTTTTGGAGCCCAGGTAAACCCCAGGCAAGCGAATGGGGCCTGACCCCGCTGAGGGGGGCACTCCTTGGAGGCTTAAGCCCAGGTGGCGGGGGCACTTGATTTAGGCTTAAGCCCCTGGCTGTTGTGCTTGTCCTGCGTGCGCACTCCCAGTGGCTTTTTGGGAGTTAAGCCCAGGGCAGCAGCAAGTCCGGGCACCAGAACAACCCAGGCATGCCTGGGGGGACTTTGGAAGTCCAGGTCAACCCCAGGCAAGCGAATGGGCCTTGCAGCCTGCAGGTCAAACCCAGGAAAGCCAATGGGGCCTTGCAGCCACCAGGTCACCCCCCTGCAAGCCTATGGGGCCCTGCAGGCCCCAGGTCAACACCAGGCAAGAGAAAGGGGCCTGGCCCAGGTGCAGGGGACACTCCTTGGAGGCTTAAACCCAGGTGGGGGAGGACTTGATGGAGGCTTAAGGCCCTGGGGGTTGTGCTGGTCCTGCATCCGCACTTCCGGTGGTTTTTTGGGAGTGAAGCTCAGAGCGGCAGCATATGCGGGGACCAGGTCAAGCCCAGGCATGCCTAGGGGGACTTTTGGAGCCCAGCTCAACCCCAAGCAAGTGAATGGGGCCTTGCAAACCCAGGTCAACCCCAGGCAAGCGAATGGGGCCTAGCAGGCACCAAGGCAAACCCAGGTAAGCGAGCGGGGCCCTGCAGCCACCAGGTCAACCCCAGGCAAGTGAATGGGGCCTGGCCCAGGTGTGGGGGGGGCACTACTTGGAGGCTTAAGCTTGGGTGGGGGGGCACTTGATGGGCGCTTAAGCCCCTGGTGGTTTTGCCGGTCTTGCGTCCGCACTCCCGGTGGTTTTGTGGGAGTGAAGCCCAGGGCGGAACCAAGTCCGGGCACCAGAACAACCCCAGGCATTCCTAGGGGGACTTTTGGAGCCCTGGTCAACCGCAGGCAAGCGAATGGGGCCTTGCAGACACCAGGTCAACCCCAGGTAAGCGAATGGGGCCTTGTAGGCACCAGGTGAACCCTAGGCAAATGAATGGGGCCTGGCCCAGGTGGGGGGGGCACTTGGAGGCTTGTGCCTGGGTGCGGGGGGCACTTGATGGAGGCTTAAGCCCCTGTTGGTTGTGCGGGTCCTGCGTCCGCCCTCCCGGTGGTTTTTTGGGAGTCAAGCCCAGGGCGGGAGCACGTCCGGGCACCAGAACAACCCAGGCATGCCTAGGGGGACTTTTGGAGCCCAGGTAAAACCCATGCAAGCGAATGGGGCCTGACCCCGGTGAGGGGGGCACTCCTTGGAGGCTTAAGCCCAGGTGGCGGGGGCACTTGATTTAGGCTTAAGCCCCTGGCTGTTGTGCTTGTCCTGCGTGCGCACTCCCAGTGGCTTCTTGGGAGTGAAGCCCAGGGCAGCAGCAAGTCCGGGCACAAGAACAACCCAGGCATGCCTAGGGGGACTTTGGAAGTCCAGGTCAACCCCAGGCAAGCGAATGGGCCTTGAAGCCTCCAGGTCAAACCCAGGGAAGCAAATCAGGCCTAGGAGGCACCAAGGCAAACCCAGGGAAGCAAATGGGGCCTTGCAGGCCCCAGGTCAACCGCAGGCAATAGAACTGGGCATGGCCAATGTGGGTTGGGCACTCCTTGGAGGCTTAAGCTTGGGTGGGGGGGCACTTGATGTAGGCTTAAGCCCCTGGTGGTTTTTCGGGTCCTTCGTCCGCACTCCTGGTGGTTTTCTGCGAGTGAAGCCCAGGGCGGGACCAAGTCTGGGCACCAGGACAACGCCAGGCATGCCTATGGGGATTTTGGAGCCCAGGTCAAACCCAGGTAAGCGAATGGGGCCTTGGAGCCACCAGGTCAACCCCAGGCAAGCGAATGGGCCCTAGCAGGCACCAAGGCAAACCCAGGTAAGCGAGCGGGGCCTTGCAGCCACCAGGTCGACCCCCTGCAAGCCTATGGGGCCCTGCAGCCACCAGGTCAACCCCAGGCAAGTGAATGGGGCCTGGCCCAGGTGTGTGGGAGGCACTCCTTGGAGGCTTAAGCTTGGGTGGGGGGGCACTTGATGGGGGCTTAAGCCCCTGGTGGTTTTGCGGGTCTTGCGTCCGCACTCCCGGTGGTTTTGTGGGAGTGAAGCCCAGGGCGGAACCGAGTCCGTGCACCAGAACAACCCCAGGCATTCCTAGGGGTCTTTTGGAGCCGAGGTCAACCCCAGGCAAGCGAATGGGGCCTTGCAGACACCAGGTCAACCCCAGGTAAGCGAATGGGGCCTTGTAGCCACCAGGTGAACCCTAGGCAAATGAATGGGGCCTGGCCACGGTGGGGGGGGCACTTGGAGGCTTGTGCCTGGGTGCGGGGGGCACTTGATGGGGGCTTAAGCCCCTGGCGGTTGTGCGGGTCCTGCGTCCGTACTCCCGGTGGTTTTTTGGGAGTCAAGCCCAGGGCGGGAGCAAGTCCGGGCACCAGAACAACCCAGGCATGCCTAGGGGGACTTTGGAAGTCCAGGTCAACCCCAGGCAAGCGAATGGGCCTTGCAGCCTCCAGGTCAGTCCCAGGCAAGCGAGCGGGGCCTTGCATCCACCAGGTCGACCCCCTGCAAGCCTATGTGGCCCTGCAGCCACCAGGTCAACCCCAGGCAAGTGAATGGGGAATGCCCCAGGTGTGGCGGGGGCACTCCTTGGAGGCTTAAGCCCGGGTGGGGGGGGCACTTGATTTAGGCTTAAGCCCTAGGGCAACCAGATCAACCCCCTGCAAGCCTATGGGGCCCTGCAGGCCCCAGGTCAACCCCAGGCAAGAGACTAGGGCCTGGCCCAGGTGTGGGGGGCACTCCTTGGAGGCTTAAGCCCGGGTGGAGGGGGCACTCCTTGGAGGCTTAAGGCCCTGGCGGTTGTGCGGGTCCTGCGTCCGCACTCCCGGTGGTTTTTTGGGAGTGAAGCCCATGGCGGAACCAAATCCGGGCACCAGGACAACGCGAGGCATTCCTACGGGGATGTTGGAGCCCAGGTCAACCCCAGGCAAGCGAATGGGGCCTTGCAGCCACCAG
>NW_028324614.1:0-97128 GCF_052110815.1 Crocodylus siamensis
GCCTAGGGGGACTTTCGAAGCCCAGGTCAACCCCAGGCAAGCGAATCGGCGTTGCAGCCTCCAGGTCAATCCCATGTAAGCGAATGGGGCCTTCCAGCCCCCAGGTCAACCCCCTGCAAGCCTCTGGGGACCTGCAGCCACCAGGTCAACCCCAGGCAAGAGAATGGGGCCTGGCCCAGGTGTGGGGGGCACTCCTTGGAGGCTTAAGCTTGGGTGGGGTGGCACTTGATGGAATTTTAAGCCCCTGGTGCTTTTGCGGGTCTTGCGTCCGCACTCCCGGTGGTTTTTTGGGAGTGAAGCCCAGGGCGGCAGCAAGTCCGGGCACCAGGACAACCCCAGGCATGCCTAGGGGGACTTTTGGAGCCCAGGTCAACCCCAGGCAAGCAAATGGGGCCTTGCCGCCACCAGGTCAACCCCAGGCAAGCGAATGGGGCCTTGCAGCCACCAGGTCAACCCCCTGCAAGCCTATGGGGCCCTGCAGGTCCCAGGTCAACCCCAGGCAAGAGACTAGGGCCTGGCCCAGGTGTGGGGGGCACTCCTTGGAGGCTTAAGCCTGGGTGGAGGGGGCACTCCTTGGAGGCTTAAGCCCGGGCGGAGGGGGCACTCCTTGGAGGCTTAAGGCCCTGGTGGTTGTGCGTGTCCTGCGTCCGCACTCCCGGTGGTTTTTTGGGAGTGAAGCCCAGGGCGGAACCAAGTCCGGGCACCAGGACAACGCCAGGCATGCCTAGGGGGATTTTGGAGCCCAGGTCAACGCCAGGCAAGCGAATGGGGCCTTGCAGGCACCAGCTCAACCCCAGGCAAGCGAATGGGGCCTAGCAGGCACCAAGGCAAACCCAGGGAAGCGAGCGGGGCCTTGCAGCCACCAGGTCGACCCCCTGCAAGCCTATGGGGCCCTGCAGCCACCAGGTCAACCCCAAGCAACTGAATGGGGCCTGGCCCAGGTGTGGGGGGGGCACTCCTTGGAGGCTTAAACTTGGGTGGGGGGGCACTTGATGGAGGCTTAAGCCCCTGGTGGTTTTGCGGGTCTTGCGTCCGCACTCCCGGTGGTTTTGTGGAAGTGAAGCCCAGGGCGGTACCAAGTCCGGGCACCAGAACCACCCCAGGCATTCCTAGGGGGACTTCTGGAGCCCAGGTCAACCCCAGGCAAGCGAATGGGGCCTTGCAGACACCAGGTCAACCCCAGTTAAGGGAATGGGGCCTTGTAGCCACCAGGTGAACCCTAGGCAAGTGAATGGGGCCTGGGCCAGGTGTGGGGGGCACTTGTTGGAGGCTTGAGCCTGGGTGCGGGGGGCACTTGATGGAGGTTTAAGCCCCTGGCGGTTGTGCGGGTGCTGCGTCCGCACTCCCGGTGTTTTTTTGGGAGTGAAGCCCAGGGCGGGAGCAAGTCCGGGCACCAGAACAAGCCAGGCATGCCTAGGGGGACTTTAGGAGCCCAGGTCAACCCCAGGCAAGCGAATGGGGCCTGGCAGCCTCCAGGTCAATCCCAGGTAAGCGAATGGGACCTTGCAGCCACCAGGTCAACCCCCTGCAAGCCTATGGGGACCTGCAGGCCCCAGGTCAACCCCAGGCAAGAGAAAGGGGCCTGGCCCAGGTGCAGGGGACACTCCTTGGAGGCTTAAACCCAGGTGGGGGAGGACTTGATGGAGCCTTAAGGCCATGGCGGTTGTGCGGGTCCTGCATCCGCACTTCCGGTGGTTTTTTGGGAGTGAAGCCCAGGGCGGCAGCGAGTCCAGGCACCAGGACAACCCCAGGTATGCCTAGGGGGACTTTTGGAGCCCAGGTCAACCCCAGGCAAGCGAATGGGACCTTGCAGCCACCAGGTCAAACCCAGGTAAGCGAATGGGGCCTTGCAGCCTCCAGGTCAAACCCAGGTAAGCCAATGGGGCCTTGCAGCCACCAGGTCAGCCCCCTGCAAGCCTATGGGGCCCTGCAGGCCCCAGGTCAACCCCAGGCAAGAGACTAGGGCCTGGCCCAGGTGTGGGGGGCACTCCTTGGAGGCTTAAGCCCGGGTGGAGGGGGCACTCCTTGGAGGCTTAAGCCCGGGTGGAGGAGGCACTCCTTGGAGGCTTAAACTTGGGTGGGGGGGCACTTGATGGAGGCTTAAGCCCCTGGTGGTTTTGCGGGTCTTGCGTCCGCACTCCCGGTGGTTTTGTGGAAGTGAAGCCCAGGGCGGAACCAAGTCCGGGCACCAGAACCACCCCAGGCATTCCTAGGGGGACTTTTGGAGCCCAGGTCAACCCCAGGCAAGAGAATGGGGCCTTGCAGACACCAGGTCAACCCCAGGTAAGCGAATGGGGCCTTGTAGCCACCAGGTGAACCCTAGGCAAGCGAATGGGGCCTGGCCCAGGTGCGGGGGGCACTTGTTGGAGGCTTGAGCCTGGGTGCGGGGGGCACTTGATGGAGGCTTAAGCCCCTAGCGGTTGTGCGGCTCCTGCGTCCGCACTCCCGGTGGTTTTTTTAAGAGTGAAGCCCAGGGCAGCAGCGAGTCCGGGCACCAGGACAACCCCAGGCATGCCTAGGGGGACTTTTGGAGCCCAGGTCAACCCCAGGCAAGCGAATGGGGCCTTGCAGCCACCAGGTCAACCCAGGCAAGCGAATGGGGCCTTGCAGCCACCAGGTCAACCCCCTGCAAGCCTATGGGGCCCTGCAGGCCCCAGGTCAACCCCAGGCAAGAGACTAGGGCCTGGCCCAGGTGTGGGGGGCACTCCTTGGAGGCTTAAGCCCGGGTGGAGGGGGGGAGGCTTAAGCCCGGGTGGAGGGGGCACTCCTTTAGGCTTAAGCCCCTGGTGGTTGTGCGTGTCCTGCGTCCGCACTCCCGGTGGTTTTTTGGGAGTGAAGCCCAGGGCGGAAGCAAGTCCGGGCACCAGGACAACCCAGGCATGCCTAGGGGGACTTTTGGAGCCCAGGTCAACCCCAGGCAAGCGAATGGGGCCTTGCAGCCACCAGGTCAACCCCAGGCAAGCGAATGGGGCCTAGCAGGCACCAAGGCAAACCCAGGGAAGCGAGCGGGGCCTTGCAGCCACCAGGTCGACCCCCTGCAAGCCTATGGGGCCCTGCAGGCCCCAGGTCAACCCCAGGCAAGAGAATAGGGGGCCTGGCACCAGGTGTGGGGGGGGCACTCCTTGGAGGCTTAAGCCCGGGTGGGGGGGCACTTGATGGAGGCTTAAGCCCCTGGTGGTTTTGCGGGTCTTGCGTCCGCACTCCCGGTGGTTTTTTGGGAGTGAAGCCCAGGGCGGAACCAAGTCCGGGCACCAGGACAACCCCAGGCATGCCTAGGGGGACTTTTGGAGCCCAGGTCAACCCCAGGCAAGCGAATGGGGCCTTGCAGCCACCAGGTCAACCCCAGGCAAGCGAATGGGGCCTTGCAGCCACCAGGTCAACCCCCAGCAAGAATGGGGCCCTGCAGGCCCCAGGTCAACCCCAGGCAAGGGGCCTGGCCCAGGTGTGGGGGCACTCCTTGGAGGCTTAAGCCTGGGTGGGGGGGGCACTCCTGATGGAGGCTTAAAGGGGGCACTCCTTGGAGGCTTGGCCCTGGTGGTTGTGCGGGTCCTGCGTCCGCACTCCCGGTGGTTTTTTGGGAGTGAAGCCCAGGGCGGAACCAAGTCCGGGCACCAGGACAACGCCAGGCATGCCTAGGGGGATTTTGGAGCCCAGGTCAACCCCAGGCAAGCGAATGGGGCCTTGCAGCCACCAGCTCAACCCCAGGCAAGCGAATGGGGCCTAGCAGGCACCAAGGCAAACCCAGGGAAGCGAGCGGGGCCTTGCAGCCACCAGGTCGACCCCCTGCAAGCCTATGGGGCCCTGCAGCCACCAGGTCAACCCCAAGCAACTGAATGGGGCCTGGCCCAGGTGTGGGGGGGGCACTCCTTGGAGGCTTAAACTTGGGTGGGGGGGCACTTGATGGAGGCTTAAGCCCCTGGTGGTTTTGCGGGTCTTGCGTCCGCACTCCCGGTGGTTTTGTGGAAGTGAAGCCCAGGGCGGAACCAAGTCCGGGCACCAGAACCACCCCAGGCATTCCTAGGGGGACTTTTGGAGCCCAGGTCAACCCCAGGCAAGCGAATGGGGCCTTGCAGACACCAGGTCAACCCCAGGTAAGCGAATGGGGCCTTGTAGCCACCAGGTCACCCCCCTGCAAATGGGGCCCTGCAGGCCCCAGGCAAGCGAATGGGGCCTGGCCCAGGTGCGGGGGGCACTCCTTGGAGGCTTAAGCCTGGGTGGGGGAGGCACTTGATGGAGGCTTAAGCCCCTGGCGGTTGTGCGGGTCCTGCGTCCGCACTCCCGGTGGTTTTTTGGGAGTGAAGCCCAGGGCGGAAGCAATCCGGGCACCAGGACAAGCCCAGGCATGCCTAGGGGGACTTTTGGAGCCCAGGTCAACCCCAGGCAAGCGAATGGGGCCTTGCAGACACCAGGTCAACCAGGTCAACCCCAGGTAAGCGAATGCAGACACCAGGTCAACCCCAGGGCCTTGTAACCACCAGGTGAACCCTAGGCAAGCGAATGGGGCCTGGCCCAGGTGCGGGGGGCACTTGTTGGAGGCTTGAGCCTCGGTGCGGGGTGCACTTGATGGAGGCTTAAGCCCCTGGCGGTTGTGCTTGTCCTGCTTGCGCTCTCCCAGTGGCTTTTTGGGAGTGAAGCCCAGGGCAGCAGCAAGTCCGGGCACCAGAATAACCCAGGCATGCCTAGGGGGACTTTCGAAGCCCAGGTCAACCCCAGGCAAGCGAATAGGCGTTGCAGCCTCCAGGTCAATCCCATGTAAGCGAATGGGGCCTTCCTGCCCCCAGGTCAACCCCCTGCAAGCCTCTGGGGACCTGCAGCCACCAGGTCAACCCCAGGCAAGAGAATGGGGCCTGGCCCAGGTGTGGGGGGCACTCCTTGGAGGCTTAAGCTTGGGTGGGGGGGCACTTGATGGAGGCTTAAGCCCCTGGTGGTTTTTCGGGTCCTGCGTCCGCACTCCCGGTGGTTTTCTGGGAGTGAAGCCCAGGGCGGGACCAAATCCGGGCACCAGGACAACCCCAGGCATGCCTAGGGGGACTTTTGGAGCCCAGGTCAACCCCAGGCAAGCGAATGGGGCCTTGCAGCCACCAGGTCAATCCCAGGCAAGCGAATGGGGCCTAGCAGGCACCAAGGCAAACCCAGGGAAGCAAATGGGGCCCTGCAGGCCCCAGGTCAACCCCATGCAATAGAACTGGGCCTGGCCCAGGTGGGTGGGGCACTCCTTGGAGGCTTAAGCCTGGGTGGGGGGGGCACTTGATTTAGGCTTAAGCCCCTGGCTGTTGTGCGTGTCCTGCGTCCACACTCGCAGTGGTGTTTTGGGAGTGAAGCCCAGGCCAGAAGCAAGTCCAGGCACCACAACAACCCAGGCATGCCTAGGGGGACTTTTGGAGCCCAGGTCAACCCCAGGCAAGCGAATGGGACCTTGCAGCCTCCAGGTCAAACCCAGGTAAGGGAATGGGGCCTTGCATCCTCCAGGTCAAACCCAGGTAAGCGAATGGGGCCTTGCAGCCACCAGGTCAGCCCCCTGCAAGCCTATGGGGCCCTGCAGGCCCCAGGTCAACCCCAGGCAAGAGACTAGGGCCTGGCCCAGGTGTGGGGGGCACTCCTTGGAGGCTTAAGCCCGGGTGGAGGGGGCACTCCTTGGAGGCTTAAGCCCGGGTGGAGGGGGCACTCCTTGGAGGCTTAAGCTCGGGTGGGGGGGCACTTGAATGGAATTTTAAGCCCTGGTGCTTTTGCGGGTCTTGCGTCCGCACTCCCGGTGGTTTTTTGGGAGTGAAGCCCAGGGCGGCAGCAAGTCCGGGCACCAGGACAACCCCAGGCATGCCTAGGGGGACTTTTGGAGCCCAGGTCAACCCCAGGCAAGCGAATGGGGCCTTGCAGCCACCAGGTCAACCCCAGGCAAGCGAATGGGGCCTAGCAGGCACCAAGGCAAACCCAGGGAAGCAGCGGGGCCTTGCCACCAGGTCAACCCCCTGCAAGCCTATGGGGCCCTGCAGCCACCAGGTCAACCCCAGGCAACTGAATGGGGCCTGGCCCAGGTGTGGGGGGGGCACTCCTTGGAGGCTTAAACCTGGGTGGGGGGGGCACTCCTTGGAGGCTTAAGCCCGGGCGGAGGGGGCACTCCTTGGAGGCTTAAGGCCCTGGTGGTTGTGCGGGTCCTGCGTCCGCACTCCCGGTGGTTTTTTGGGAGTGAAGCCCAGGGCGGAAGCAAGTCCGGGCACCAGGACAACGCCAGGCATGCCTAGGGGGATTTTTTGGAAGCCCAGGTCAACCCCAGGCAAGCGAATGGGGCCTTGCAGGCACCAGGTCAACCCAGGGAAGCGAGCGGGGCCTTGCAGCCACCAGGTCATCCCCCTGCAAGTCTATGGGGCCCTGCAGCCACCAGGTCAACCCCAGGCAACTGAATGGGGCCTGGCCCAGGTGTGGGGGGGGCACTCCTTGGAGGCTTAAGCTTGGGTGGGGGGGCACTTGATGGAGGCTTAAGCCCCTGGCGGTTGTGCGGGTCCTGCGTCCGCACTCCCGGTGGTTTTTTGGGAGTGAAGCCCAGGGCGGCAGCAAGTCCGGGCACCAGGACAACCCCAGGCATGCCTAGGGGGACTTTTGGAGCCCAGGTCAACCCCAGGCAAGCGAATGGGGCCTTGCAGACACCAGGTCAACCCCAGGTAAGCGAATGGGGCCTTGTAGCCACCAGGTGAACCCTAGGCAAGCGAATGGGGCCTGGCCCAGGTGGGGGGGGCACTCCTTGGAGGCTTAAGCCTGGGTGCGGGGGGCACTTGATGGAGGCTTAAGCCCCTGGCGGTTGTGCTTGTCCTGCGTCCGCACTCCCGGTGGTTTTTTGGGAGTGAAGCCCAGGGCGGCAGCAAGTCCGGGCACCAGAACAACCCAGGCATGCCTAGGGGGACTTTTGGAGCCCAGGTCAACCCCAGGCAAGCGAATGGGGCCTTGCAGCCTCCAGGTCAACCCCAGGTAAGCGAATGGGGCCTTGCAGCCACCAGGTCAAACCCTAGGCAAATGAATGGGGCCTGGCCCAGGTTGCGGATGGGGGGGCACTCCTTGGAGGCTTAAGCCTGGGTGCGGGGGGCACTTGATGGAGGCTTAAGCCCCTGGCGGTTGTGCGGGTCCTGCGTCCGCACTCCCGGTGGTTTTTTGGGAAGTGAAGCCCAGGGCGGGAGCAAGTCCGGGCACCAGAACAACCCAGGCATGCCTAGGGGGACTTTTGGAGCCCCAACCCCAGGCAAGCGAATGGGGCCTTGACACCAGGTCAATGGGGCACCTGCAGCCACCAGGTCAACCCCAGGCAAGAGAATGGGGCCTGGCCCAGGTGTGGGGGGCACTCCTTGGAGGCTTAAGCTTGGAGGGGGCACTCCTGGGGTAAGCCCGGGTGGAGGGGGCACTTGATGGAGGCTTAAGCCCCTGGTGGTTGTGCGGGTCCTGCGTCCGCACTCCCGGTGGTTTTTTGGGAGTGAAGCCCAGGGCGGCAGCAAGTCCGGGCACCAGGACAAGCCAGGCATGCCTAGGGGGACTTTTGGAGCCCAGGTCAACCCCAGGCAAGCGAATGGGCCTTGCAGCCACCAGGTCAACCCCAGGCAAGCGAATGGGGCCTTGCAGCCACCAGGTCAACCCCCTGCAAGCCTATGGGGCCCTGCAGGCCCCAGGTCAACCCCAGGCAAGAGACTAGGGGCCTGGCCCAGGTGTGGGGGGGGCACTCCTTGGAGGCTTAAACCCGGGTGGGGGGGCACTTGATGGAGGCTTAAGGCCGTGGTGGTTGTGCGGGTCCTGCATCCGCACTTCCGGTGGTTTTTTGGGAGTGAAGCCCAGGGCGGCAGCATAGTCCGGGCACCAGGACAAGCCCAGGCATGCCTAGGGGGACTTTTGGAGCCCAGGTCAACCCCAGGCAAGCGAATGGGGCCTTGCAGCCACCAGACCCCACAAGCGAATGGGGTCAACCCCAGGGAAGCGAATGGGGCCTTGTAGCCACCAGGTGCAAATGGGGCCCTGCAGCCACCAGGCAAGCGAATGGGGCCTGGCCCAGGGTGCGGGGGGCACTTGTTGGAGGCTTAAGCCTGGGTGCGGGGGGCACTTGATGGAGGCTTAAGCCCCTGGTGGTTGTGCGGGTCCTGCGTCCGCACTCCCGGTGGTTTTTTGGGAGTGAAGCCCAGGGCGGTAGCAAGTCCGGGCACCAGGACAACCCCAGGCATGCCTAGGGGGACTTTTGGAGCCCAGGTCAACCCCAGGCAAGCGAATGGGGCCTTGCAGCCACCAGGTCAACCCCAGGCAAGCGAATGGGGCCTGCAGGCACCAAGGCAAACCCAGGCCAAGACCCCCGATGGGGCCCTGCAGCCACCAGGTCAACCCCAGGCAAGTGAATGGGGCCTGGCCCAGGTGTGGGGGGGGGCACTCCTTGGAGGCTTAAGCTTGGGTGGGGGGGCACTTGATGGAGGCTTAAGCCCCTGGTGGTTTTGCGGGTCTTGCGTCCGCACTCCCGGTGGTTTTGGGAGTGAAGCCCAGGGCGGGTACCAAGTCCGGGCACCAGAACCACCCCAGGCATTCCTAGGGGGACTTTTGGAGCCCAGGTCAACCCCAGGCAAGCGAATGGGGCCTTGCAGACACCAGGTCAACCCCAGTTAAGGGAATGGGGCCTTGTAGCCACCAGGTGAACCCTAGGTCCCAGGCAAGCAAGAATGGGGCCTGGCCAGGTGTGGGGGGCACTTGTTGGAGGCTTAAGCCTGGGTGGGGGGGCACTTGATGGAGGCTTAAGGCCCTGGCGGTTGTGCGGGTCCTGCGTCCGCACTCCCGGTGGTTTTTTGGGAGTGAAGCCCAGGGCGGCAGCAAGTCCGGGCACCAGGACAACCCCAGGCATGCCTAGGGGGACTTTTGGAGCCCAGGTCAACCCCAGGCAAGCGAATGGGGCCTTGCAGCCACCAGGTCAACCCCAGGCAAGCGAATGGGGCCTAGCAGGCACCAAGGCAAACCCAGGTAAGCGAGCGGGCCTTGCAGCCACCAGGTCGACCCCCTGCAAGCCTATGGGGCCCTGCAGCCACCAGGTCAACCCCAAGGCAAGTGAATGGGGCCTGGCCCAGGTGTGGGGGGGGCACTCCTTGGAGGCTTAAACTTGGGTGGGGGGGCACTTGATGGACGCTTAAGCCCCTGGTGGTTTTGCGGGTCTTGCGTCCGCACTCCCGGTGGTTTTGTGGAAGTGAAGCCCAGGGCGGTACCAAGTCCGGGCACCAGAACCACCCCAGGCATTCCTAGGGGGACTTTTGGAGCCCAGGTCAACCCCAGGCAAGCGAATGGGGCCTTGCAGACACCAGGTCAACCCCAGGTAAGGGAATGGGGCCTTGTAGCCACCAGGTGAACCCTAGGCAAGCGAATGGGGCCTGGCCCAGGTGTGGGGGGCACTTGTTGGAGGCTTGAGCCTGGGTGCGGGGGGCACTTGATGGAGGCTTAAGCCCCTGGCGGTTGTGCGGGTCCTGCGTCCGCACTCCCGGTGGTTTTTTGGGAGTGAAGCCCAGGGCGGAACCAAGTCCGGGCACCAGGACAACCCCAGGCATGCCTAGGGGGATTTTGGAGCCCCCGGTCAACCCCAGGCAAGCGAATGGGGCCTTGCAGCCTCCAGGCAAGCCCTCTGCAAGCCTATGGGGCCCTGCAGGCCCCAGGTCAACCCCAGGCAAGAGACTAGGGCCTGGCCCAGGTGTGAGGGCACTCCATGGAGGCTTAAGCCCGGGTGGAGGGGGCACTCCTTGGAGGCTTAAGCCTGGGTGGAGGGGGCAGTCCTTGGAGGCTTAAGGCCCTGGTGGTTGTGCAGGTCCTGCGTCCGCACTCCCGGTGGTTTTTTGGGAGTGAAGCCCAGGGCGGAACCCAGTCCGGGCACCAGGACAACGCCAGGCATGCCTAGGGGGATTTTGGAGCCCAGGTCAACCCCAGGCAAGCGAATGGGGCCTTGCATCCACCAGCTCAACCCCAGGCAAGCGAATGGGGCCTAGCAGGCACCAAGGCAAACCCAGGGAAGCGAGCTGGGCCTTGCAGCCACCAGGTCGACCCCCTGCAAGCCTATGGGGCCCTGCAGCCACCAGGTCAACCCCAGGCAAGTGAATGGGGCCTGGCCCAGGTGTGGGGGGGGCACTCCTTGGAGGCTTAAGCTTGGGTGGGGGGGCACTTGATGGAGGCTTAAGGCCGTGGTGGTTGTGCGGGTCCTGCATCCGCACTTCCGGTGGTTTTTTGGGAGTGAAGCTCAGGGCGGCAGCATAGTCCGGGCACCAGGTCAAGCCCAGGTATGCCTAGGAGGACTTTTGGAGCCCAGGTCAACCCCAGGCAAGCGAATGGGGCCTTGCAGCCTCCAGGCCAAACCCAGGTAAGCGAATGGGGCCATCAAGCCTCCAGGTCAACCCCAGGCAAGCGAATGGGGCCTAGCAGGCACCAAGGCAAACCCAGGGAGGCAAATGGGGCCCTGCAGGCCCCAGGTCAACCCCAGGCAATAGAACTGGGCGTGGCCCAGGTGGGTGGAGCACTCCTTGGAGGCTTAAACCCGGGTGGGGGGGCACTTGATTTAGGCTTAAGCCCCTGGCTGTTGTGCGTGTCCTGCGTCCACACACCCAGTGGTGTTTTGGGAGTGAAGCCCAGGCCAGAAGCAAGTCCAGGCACCAGAACAACCCAGGCATGCCTAGGGGGACTTTTGGAGCCCAAGTCAACCCCAGGCAAGCGAATGGGGCCTTGCAGCCACCAGGTCAACCCCCTGCAAGCCTATGGGGCCCTGCAGGCCCCAGGTCAACCCCAGGCAAGAGACTAGGGCCTGGCCCAGGTGTGAGGGGCACTCCTTTGGGGCTTAAGCCCGGGTGGAGGGGGCACTCCTTGGAGGCTTAAGGCCCTGGTGGTTGTGCGGGTCCTGCGTCCGAACTCCCGGTGGTTTTTTGGGAGTGAAGCCCAGGGCGGAACCAAGTCCCAGCACCAGGACCACGCCAGGCATGCCTAGGGGGATTTTGGAGCCCGGGTCAACCCCAGCCAAGCGAATGGGGCCTTGCAGCCACCAGCTCAACCCCAGGGAAGCGAATGGGGCCTAGCAGGCACCAAGGCAAACCCCGGCAAGCGAACTGGGCCTTGCAGCCACCAGGTCGACCCCCTGCAAGCCTATGGGGCCCTGCAGCCACCAGGTCAACCCCAGGCAAGTGAATGGGGCCTGGCCCAGGTTTGGGGGGGGCACTCCTTGGAGGCTTAAGCTTGGTGGGGGGGCACTTGATGGAGGCTTAAAGCCGTGGCGGTTGTGCGGGTCCTGCATCCGCACTTCCGGTGGTTTTTTGGGAGTGAAGCTCAGAGCGGCAGCATATGCGGGGACCATGTCAACCCCCCGCACGCCTAGGGGGACTTTTGGAGCCCAGGTCAACCCCAGGCAAGCGAATGGGGCCTTCCAGCCTCCAGATCAACCCCAGTCAAGCGAATGGGGCCTAGCAGGCACCAAGGCAAACGCAGGGAAGCAAATGGGGCCCTGCAGGCCCCAGGTCAACCCCAGGCAATAGAACTGGGCCTGGCCCAGGTGGGTGGGGCACTCCTTGGAGGCTTAAGCCCGGGTGGAGGGGGCACTCCTTGGAGGCTTAAGCCCGGGTGGAGGGGGCACTCCTTGGAGGCTTAAAGCCCTTGTGGTTGTGCGGGTCCTGCGTCCGCACTCCCGGTGTTTTTTTGGGAGTGAAGCCCAGGGCGGAACCAAGTCCGGGCACCAGGACAACGCCAGGCATGCCTAGGGGGATTTTGGAGCCCAGGTCAACCCCAGGCAAGCGAATGGGGCCTTGCAGCCACCAGGTCAACCCCAGGCAAGCGAATGGGGCCTAGCAGGCACCAAGGCAAACCCAGGTAAGCGAGCGTGGCCTTGCAGCCACCAGCTCGACCCCCTGCAAGCCTATGGGGGCCTGCAGCCACCAGGTCAACCCCAGGCAAGTGAATGGGGCCTGGCCCAGGTGTGGGGGGGGCACTCCTTGGAGGCTTAAGCTTGGGTGGGGGGGCACTTGATGGAGGCTTAAGCCCCTGGTGGTTTTGCGGGTCTTGCGTCCGCACTCCCGGTGGTTTTGTGGAAGTGAAGCCCAGGGCGGTACCAAGTCCGGGCACTAGAACCACCCCAGGCATTCCTAGGGGGACTTTTGGAGCCCAGGTCAACCCCAGGCAAGCGAATGGGGCCTTGCAGACACCAGGTCAACCCCAGTTAAGGGAATGGGGCCTTGTAGCCACCAGGTGAACCCTAGGCAAGCGAATGGGGCCTGGCCCAGGTGTGGGGGGCACTTGTTGGAGGCTTGAGCCCGGGTGCGGGGGGCACTTGATGGAGGCTTAAGCCCCTGGTGGTTTTTCGGGTCCTGTGTCCGCACTCCCGGTGGTTTTGTGGGAGTGAAGCCCAGGGCGGAACCAAGTCCGGGCACCAGGACAACCCCAGGCATGCCTAGGGGGATTTTGGAGCCCCGGTCAACCCCAGGCAAGCGAATGGGGCCTTGCAGCCTCCAGGTCAACCCTCTTCAAGCCTATGGGGCCCTGCAGGCCCCAGGTCAACCCCAGGCAATAGACTAGGGCCTGGCCCAGGTGTGAGGGACACTCCATGGAGGCTTAAGCCCGGGTGGAGGGGGCACTCCTTGGAGGCTTAAGCCTGGGTGGAGGGGGCAGTCCTTGGAGGCTTAAGGCCCTGGTGGTTGTGCAGGTCCTGCGTCCGCACTCCCGGTGGTTTTTTGGGAGTGAAGCCCAGGGCGGAACCCAGTCCGGGCACCAGGACAACGCCAGGCATGCCTAGGGGGATTTTGGAGCTCAGGTCAACCCCAGGCAAGCGAATGGGGCCTTCCATCCACCAGCTCAACCCCAGGCAAGCGAATGGGGTCTAGCAGGCACCAAGGCAAACCCAGGGAAGCGAGCTGGGCCTTGCAGCCACCAGGTCGACCCCCTGCAAGCCTATGGGGCCCTGCAGCCACCAGGTCAACCCCAGGCAAGTGAATGGGGCCTGGCCCAGGTGTGGGGGGGGCACTCCTTGGAGGCTTAAGCTTGGGTGGGGGGGGACTTGATGGAGGCTTAAGGCCGTGGTGGTTGTGCGGGTCCTGCATAGGCACTTCCGGTGGTTTTTTGGGAGTGATGCTCAGAGCGGCAGCATATCCGGGGACCAGGTCAAGCCCAGGTATGCCTAGGAGGACTTTTGGAGCCCAGGTCCACCCCAGGCAAGCGAATGGGGCCTTCCAGCCTCCAGATCAACCCCAGTCAAGCGAATGGGGCCTAGCAGGCACCAAGGCAAACGCAGGGAAGCAAATGGGGCCCTGCAGGCCCCAGGTCAACCCCAGGCAATAGAACTGGGCCTGGCCCAGGTGGGTGGGGCACTCCTTGGAGGCTTAAGCCCGGGTGGGGGGGGCACTTGATTTAGGCTTAAGCCCCTGGCTGTTGTGCGTGTCCTGCGTCCACACTCCCAGTGGTGTTTTGGGAGTGAAGCCCAGGCCAGAAGCAAGTCCAGGCACCACAACAACCCAGGCATGCCTAGGGGGACTTTTGGAGCCCAGGTCAACCCCAGGCAAGCGAATGGGGCCTTGCAGCCTCCAGGTCAAACCCAGGTAAGCGAGTGGGGCCTTGCAGCCTCCAGGTCAAACCCAGGTAAGCGAATGGGGCCTTGCAGCCACCAGGTCAACCCCAGGCAAGAGACTAGGGCCTGGCCCAGGTGTGGGGGGCACTCCTTGGAGGCTTAAGCCCGGGTGGAGGGGGCACTCCTTGGAGGCTTAAGCCCGGGTGGAGGGGGCACTCCTTGGAGACTTAAGGCCCTGGTGGTTGTGCGGGTCCTGCGTCCGCACTCCCGGTGGTTTTTTGGGAGTGAAGCCCGGGGCGGAACCAAGTCCGGGCACCAGGACAACGCGAGGCATGCCTAGGGGGATGTTGGAGCCCAGGTCAACCCCAGGCAAGCGAATGGGGCCTTGCAGCCACCAGGTCAACCCCAGGTAAGCGAATGGGGCCTTGCAGCCACCAGGTGAACCCTAGGCAAATGAATGGGGCCTGGCCCGGTTGAGGGGGGCACTTGGAGGATTGTGCCTAGGTGCGGGGGGCACTTGATGGAGGCTTAAGCCCCTGGCGGTTGTGCGGGTCCTGCGTCCGCACTCCCGGTGGTTTTTTGGGATTCAAGCCCAGGGCGGGAGCAAGTCCGGGCACCAGAACAACCCAGGCATGCCTAGGGGGACTTTTGGAGCCCAGGTAAACCCCAGGCAAGCGAATGGGGCCTGACCCCGGTGAGGGGGGCACTCCTTGGAGGCTTAAGCCCAGGTGGCGGGGGCACTTGATTTAGGCTTAAGCCCCTGGCTGTTGTGCTTGTCATGCGTGCGCACTCCCAGTGGCTTTTTGGGAGTGAAGCCCAGGGCAGCAGCAAGTCCGGGCACCAGAACAAGCCAGGCATGCCTAGGGGGACTTTGGAAGTCCAGGTCAACCCCAGGCAAGCGAATGGGCCTTGCAGCCTCCAGGTCAATCCCAGGTAAGCGAATGGGGCCTTGCACACAACAGGTCAACCCCCTGCAAGCCTATGGGGCCCTGCAGGCCCCCGGTCAACCCCAGGCAAGAGAAAGGGGCCTGGCCCAGGTGCAGGGGACACTCCTTGGAGGCTTAAACCCAGGTGGGGGAGGACTTGATGGAGGCTTAAGGCCCTGGTGGTTGTGCGGGTCCTGCATCCGCACTTCCGGTGGTTTTTTGGGAGTGAAGCTCAGAGCGGCAGCATATCCGGGGACCAGATCAAGCCCAGGCATGCCTAGGGGGACTTTTGGAGCCCAGGTCAACCCCAGGCAAGCGAATGGGGCCTTGCAGACACCAGGTCAACCCCAGGTAAGCGAATGGGGCCTTGTAGCCACCAGGTGAACCCTAGGCAAGCGAATGGGGCCTGGCCCAGGTGCGGGGGCACTTGTTGGAGGCTTGAGCCTGGGTGCGGGGGGCACTTGATGGAGGCTTAAGCCCCTGGCAGTTGTGCGGGTCCTGCGTCCGCACTCCCGGTGGTTTTTTGGGAGTGAAGCCCAGGGCGGTAGCGAGTCCGGGCACCAGGACAACCCCAGGCATGCCTAGGGGGACTTTTGGAGCCCAGGTCAACCCCAGGCAAGCGAATGGGGCCTTGCAGCCACCAGGTCAACCCCAGGCAAGCGAATGGGGCCTGCAGGCACCAAGGCAAACCCAGGTAAGCGAGCTATGGGGCCCTGCAGCCACCAGGTCAACCCCAGGCAAGTGAATGGGGCCTGGCCCAGGTGTGGGGGGGGGCACTCCTTGGAGGCTTAAGCTTGGGTGGGGGGGCACTTGATGGAGGCTTAAGCCCCTGGTGGTTTTGCGGGTCTTGCGTCCGCACTCCCGGTGGTTTTGTGGAAGTGAAGCCCAGGGCGGTACCAACTCCGGGCACCAGAACCACCCCAGGCATTCCTAGGGGGACTTTTGGAGCCCAGGTCAACCCCAGGCAAGCGAATGGGGCCTTGCAGACACCAGGTCAACCCCAGGTTAAGGGAATGGGGCCTTGTAGGCACCAGGTGAACCCTAGGCAAGCGAATGGGGCCTGGCCGGGGTGCGGGGGGCACTTGTTGGAGGCTTAAGCTTGGTTGGGGGGGCACTTGATAGAGGCTTAAGGCCATGGCGGTTGTGCAGGTCCTGCATCCGCACTTCCGGTGGCTTTTTGGGAGTGAAGCTCAGAGCGGCAGCATATGCGGGGACCAGGTCAACCCCAGGCATGCCTAGGGGTTGTTTTGGAGCCCAGGTCAACCCCAGGCAAGCGAATGGGGCCTGGCCCAGGTGCGGGGGGCACTTGTTGGAGGCTTGAGCCTGGGTGCGGGGGGCACTTGATGGAGGCTTAAGCCCCTGGATGTTGTGGGTGTCCTGCGTCCACACTCCCAGTGGTGTTTTGGGAGTGAAGCCCAAGCCAGAAGCAAGTCCAGGCACCAGAACAACCCAGGCATGCCTAGGGGGATTTTGGAGCCTAGGTTAACCCCAGGCAAGCGAATGGGGCCTGGCCCAGGTGTGGGGGGGGCACTCCTTGGAGACTTAAGCTTGGGTGGGGGGGCACTTCATGGAGGCTTAAGCCCCTGGTGGTTGTGCGGGTCCTGCGTCCGCACTCCCGGTGGTTTTTTGGGAGTGAAGCCCATGGCGGCAGCAAGTCGGGGCACCAGAAGAACCTCAGGCATGCCTAGGGGGACTTTTGGAGCCTAGGTTAACCCCAGGCAAGCGAATGGGTCCTTGCAGCCACCAGGTCAACCCCAGGCAAGCAAATGGGGCCTTGCAGCCTCCAGGTCAAACCCAGGTAAGCGTATGGGGCCTTACAGCCTCCTGGTCAAACCCAGGTAAGCGAATGGGGCCTTGCAGGCTCCAGGTCAAACCCAGGTAAGCGAAAGGGGCCTTGAAGCCACCAGGTCAACCTCCGGCAAGCCTATGGGGCCCTGCAGCCACCAGGTCAACCCCAGGCAAGTGAATTGGGCCTGGCCCAGGTGTGGGGGGGGCACTCCTTGGAGGCTTAAGCCCAGGTGGAGGGGGCACTCCTTGGAGGCTTAAGCCCGGGTGGAGGGGGCACTCCTTGGAGGCTTAAGGCCCTGGTGGTTGTGCGGGTCCTGCGTCCGCACTCCCGGTGGTTTTTTGGGAGTGAAGCCCAGGGCGGAACCAAGTCCGGGCACCAGGACAACGCCAGACATGCCTAGGGGGATTTTGGAGCCCAGGTCAACCCCAGGCAAGCGAATGGGTCCTTGCAGCCACCAGCTCAACCCCAGGCAAGCGAATGGGGCCTAGCAGGCACCAAGGCAAACCCAGGGAAGCAAATGGGGCCTGCAGGCCCCCGGTCAACCCCAGGCAATAGAACTGGGCGTGGCCCAGGTGGGTGGGGCACTCCTTGGAGGCTTAAGCCCGGGTGGGGGGGGGCACTTGATCTAGGCTTAAGCCCCTGGCTGTTGTGCGTGTCCTGCGTCCACACTCCCAGTGGTGTTTTGGGAGTGAAGCCCAGGCCAGAAGCAAGTCCAGGCACCAGAACAACCCAGGCATGCCTAGGGGGACTTTTGGAGCCCAGGTCAACCCTAGGCAAGCAAATGGGGCCTTGCAGCCTCCAGGTCAAACCCAGGTAAGCGAATGGGGCCTTGCAGCCTCCAGGTCAAACCCAGGCAAGCGAATGGGGCCTTGCAGCCACCAGGTCAACCCCCTGCAAGCCTATGGGGCCCATCAGGCCCCAGGTCAACCCCAGGCAAGAGACTAGGGCCTGGCCCAGGTGTGGGGGGCACTCCTTGGAGGCTTAAGCCCGGGTGGAGGGGGCGCTCCTTGGAGGCTTAAGTCCGGGTGGAGGGGGCACTCCTGGGAGGCTTAAGGCCCTGGTGGTTGTGCAGGTCCTGCGTCCGCACTCCCGGTGGTTTTTTGGGAGTGAAGCCCACGGCGGAACCAAGTCCGGGCACCAGGACAACGCCAGGCATGGCTAGGGGGATTTTGGAGCCCAGGTCAACCCCAGGCAAGCGAATGGGGCCTTGCAGACACCAGGTCAACCCCAGGCAAGCGAATGGGGCCTAGCAGGCACCAAGGCAAACCCAGGGAAGCAAATGGGGCCCTGCAGGCCCCAGGTCAACCCCAGGCAATAGAACTGGGCGTGGCCCAGGTGGCTGGGGCACTCCTTGGAGGCTTAAGCCCGGGTGGGGGGGGGCACTTGATTTAGGCTTAAGCCCTAGGGCAACCAGATCAACCCCCTGCAAGCCTATGGGGCCCTGCAGGCCCCAGGTCAACCCCAGGCAAGAGACTAGGGCCTGGCCCAGGTGTGGGGGGCACTCCTTGGAGGCTTAAGCCCGGGTTGAGGGGGCACTCCTTGGAGGCTTAAGCCTGGGTGGAGGGGGCACTCCTTGGAGGCTTAAGTCCGGGTGGAGGGAGCACTCCTTGGAGGCTTAAGGCCCTGGTGGTTGTGCGGGTCCTGCTTCCGCAATCCTGGTGGTTTTTTGGGAGTGAAGCCCAGGGCGATACCAAGTCCGGGCACCAGGACAACGCGAGGCTTGCCTAGGGGGATGTTGGAGCCCAGGTCAACCCCAGGCAAGCGAATGGGGCCTTGCAGCCACCAGGTCAACCCCAGGCAAGCGAATGGGGCCTTGCATTCACCAGGTCGACCCCCTGCAAGCCTATGCGGCCCTGCAGGCACCAGGTCAACCCTAGGCAAGTGAATGGGGCCTGGCCCAGGTGTGGCGGGGGCACTCCTTGGAAGCTTAAGCTTGGGTGGGGGGGCACTTGATGGGGGCTTAAGCCCCTGGTGGTTTTGCGGATCTTGCGTCCGCACTCCCCGTGGTTTTTTGGGAGTCAAGCCCAGGGCGGGAGCAAGTCCGGGCACCAGAACACCCCAGGCATGCCTAGGGGGATTTTGGAGCCCAGGTAAACCCCAGGCAAGCGAATGGGGCCTGACCCCGCTGAGGGGGGCACTCCTTGGAGGCTTAAGCCCAGGTGGCGGGGGCACTTGATTTAGGCTTAAGCCCCTGGCTGTTGTGCTTGTCCTGCGTGCGCACTCCCAGTGGCTTTTTGGGAGTAAAGCCCAGGGCAGCAGCAAGTCCGAGCACCAGAACACCCCAGGCATGCCTAGGGGGACTTTGGAAGTCCAGGTCAACCCCAGGCAAGCAAATGGGCCTTGCAGCCTCCAGGTCAATCCCAGGTAAGCGAATGGGGCCTTGCAGCCACCAGGTCAACCCCCTGCAAGCCTATGGGGACCTGCAGACACCAGGTCAACCCCAGGCAAGAGAATGGGGCCTGGCTCAGGTGTGGGGTGAACTCCTTCGAGGCTTAAGCTTGGGTGGGGGGGCACTTGATGGAGGCTTAAGCCCCTGGTGGTTTTGCGGGTCCTGCCTCCACACTCCCGGTGGTTTTCTGGGAGTGAAGCCCAGGGCGGGACCAAGTCCGGGCACCAGGACAACCGCAGGCATGCCTAGGGGGATTTTGGAGCCCAGGTAAACCCCAGGCAAGCGAATGGGGCCTGACCCCGCTGAGGGGGGCACTCCTTGGAGGCTTAAGCCCAGGTGGCGGGGGCACTTGATTTAGGCTTAAGCCCCTGGCTGTTGTGCTTGTCCTGCATGCGCACTCCCAGTGGCTGTTTGGGAGTAAAGCCCAGGGCAGCAGCAAGTCCGAGCACCAGAACAACCCAGGCATGCCTAGGGGGACTTTGGAAGTCCAGGTCAACCCCAGGCAAGCGAATGGGCCTTGCAGCCTCCAGGTCAATCCCAGGTAAGCGAATGGGGCCTTGCAGCCACCAGGTCAACCCCCTGCAAGCCTATGGGGACCTGCAGCCACCAGGTCAACCCCAGGCAAGAGAATGGGGCCTGGCCCAGGTGTGGGGGGGGCACTCCTTGGAGGCTTAAGCTTGGGTGGGGGGGCACTTGATGGGGGCTTAAGCCCCTGGTGCTTTTGCGGGTCTTGCGTCCGCAGTCCCGGTGGTTTTGTGGGAGTGAAGCCCAGGGCGGAACCAAGTCCCGGCACCAGAACAACCCCAGGCATTCCTAGGGGGACTTTTGGAGCCCCGGTCAACCCCAGGCAAGCGAATGGGGCCTTGCAGACACCAGGTCAACCCCAGGTAAACGAATGGGGCCTTGTAGCCACCAGGTGAACCCTAGGCAAATGAATGGGGCCTGGCCCAGGTGGGGGGGGCACTTGGAGGCTTGTGCCTGGGTGCGGGGGGCACTTGATGGAGGCTTAAGCCCCTGGCGGTTGTGCGGATCCTGCGTCCGCACTCCCGGTGGTTTTTTGGGAGTCAAGCCCAGGGCGGGAGCAAGTCCGGGCACCAGAACAACCCAGGCATGCCTAGGGGGACTTTTGGAGCCCAGGTCAACCCCAGGTAAGCGAATGGGGCCTTGCAGACAGCAGGTCAACCCCAGGTAAGCGAATGGGGCCTTGTAGCCACCAGGTGAACCCTAGGCAAGCGAATGGGGCCTGGCCCAGGTGCGGGGGGCACTTGTTGGAGGCTTGAGCCTGGCTGCGGGGGGCACTTGATGGAGGCTTAAGCCCCTGGCAGTTGTGCGGGTCCTGCGTCAGCACTCCCGATGGTTTTTTGGGAGTGAAGCCCAGGGCAGCAGCGAGTCCGGGCACCAGGACAACCCCAGGCATGCCTTGGGGGACTTTTGGAGCCCAGGTCAACCCCAGGCAAGCGAATGGGGCCTTGCAGCCACCAGGTCAACCCCAGGCAAGCGAATGGGGCCTAGCAGGCACCAAGGCAAACCCAGGGAAGCAAATGGGGCCCTGCAGGCCCCAGGTCAACCCCAGGCAATAGAACTGGGCGTGGCCCAGGTGGGTGGGGCACTCCTTGGAGGCTTAAGCCCGGGTGGGGGGGGCACTTGATTTAGGCTTAAGCCCTAGGGCAACCAGATCAACCCCCTGCAAGCCTATGGGGCCCTGCAGGCCCCAGGTCAACCCCAGGCAAGAGACTAGGGCCTGGCCCAGGTGTGGGGGGCACTCCTTGGAGGCTTAAGCCCGTGTTGAGGGGGCACTCCTTGGAGGCTTAAGCCCGGGTGGAGGGGGCACTCCTTGGAGGCTTAAGTCCGGGTGGAGGGGGCACTCCTTGGAGGCCTAAGGCCCTGGTGGTTGTGCGGGTCCTGCGTCCGCAATCCTGGTGGTTTTTTGGGAGTGAAGCCCAGGGCGATACCAAGTCCGGGCACCAGGACAACGCGAGGCTTGCCTAGGGGGATGTTGGAGCCCAGGTCAACCCCAGGCAAGCGAATGGGGCCTTGCAGCCACCAGGTCAACCCCAGGCAAGCGAATGGGGCCGTGCATTCACCAGGTCGATCCCCTGCAAGCCTATGCGGCCCTGCAGCCACCAGGTCAACCCCAGGCAAGTGAATGGGGCCTGGCCCAGGTGTGGCGGGGGCACTCCTTGGAAGCTTAAGCTTGGGTGGGGGGGCACTTGATGGGGGCTTAAGCCCCTGGTGGTTTTGCGGATCTTGCGTCCGCACTCCCGGTGGTTTTTTGGGAGTCAAGCCCAGGGCGGGAGCAAGTCCGGGCACCAGAACACCCCAGGCATGCCTAGGGGGATTTTGGAGCCCAGGTAAACCCCAGGCAAGCGAATGGGGCCTGACCCCGGTGAGGGGGGCACTCCTTGGAGGCTTAAGCCCAGGTGGCGGGGGCACTTGATTTAGGCTTAAGCCCCTGGCTGTTGTGCTTGTCCTGCGTGCGCACTCCCAGTGGCTTTTTGGGAGTAAAGCCCAGGGCAGCAGCAAGTCCGAGCACCAGAACAACCCAGGCATGCCTAGGGGGACTTTGGAAGTCCAGGTCAACCCCAGGCAAGCGAATGGGCCTTGCAGCCTCCAGGTCAATCCCAGGTAAGCGAATGGGGCCTTGCAGCCACCAGGTCAACCCCCTGCAAGCCTATGGGGACCTGCAGCCACCAGGTCAACCCCAGGCAAGAGAATGGGGCCTGGCTCAGGTGTGGGGTGAACTCCTTCGAGGCTTAAGCTTGGGTGGGGGGGCACTTGATGGAGGCTTAAGCCCCTGGTGGTTTTGCGGGTCCTGCCTCCACACTCCCGGTGGTTTTGTGGGAGTGAAGCCCAGGGCGGGACCAAGTCAGGGCACCAGGACAACCGCAGGCATGCCTAGGGGGATTTTGGAGCCCCGGTGAACCCCAGGCAAGCGAATGGGGACTTCCCGCCTCCAGGTCAAACCCACGTAAGCCAATGGGGCCTTGCAGCCACCAGGTCACCCCCCTGCAAGCCTATGGGGCCCTGCAGGCCCCAGGTCAACACCAGGCAAGAGAAAGGGGCCTGGCCCATGTGCAGGGGACACTCCTTGGAGGCTTGAACCCAGGTGGAGGAGGACTTGATGGAGGCTTAAGGCCCTGGCGGTTGTGCGGGTCCTGCATCCACACTTCCGGTGGTTTTTTGGGAGTGAAGCTCAGAGCGGCAGCATATCCGGGGACCAGGTCAAGCCCAGGCATGCCTAGGGGGACTTTTGGAGCCCAGGTCAACCCCAGGCAAGCGAATGGGGCCTTGCAGACACCAGGTCAAACCTAGGTAAGCGAATGGGGCCTTGTAGCCACCAGGTGAACCCTTGGCAAGCGAATGGGGCCTGGCACAGGTGCGGGGGGCACTTGTTGGAGGCTTAAGCCCCTGGCAGTTGTGCGGGTCCTGCGTCCGCACTCCTGGTGGTTTTTTGGGAGTCAAGCCCAGGGCGGTAGCGAGTCCGGGCACCAGAACAACCCAGGCATGCCTAGGGGGACTTTGGAAGTCCAGGTCAACCCCAGTCAAGCGAATGGGGCCTTGCAGCCACCAGGTCAACCCCAGGCAAGCGAATGGGGCCTAGCAGGCACCAAGGCAAACCCAGGTAAGCGAGCATGGCCTTGCATCCACCAGGTCGACCCCCTGCAAGCCTATGTGGCCCTGCAGCCACCAGGTCAACCCCAGGCAAGTGAATGGGGCCTGGTCCAGGTGTGGGGGGGGCACTACTTGGAGGCTTAAGCTTGGGTGGGGGGGCACTTGATGGGGGCTTAAGCCCCTGGTGCTTTTGCGGGTCTTGCGTCCGCACTCCAGGTGGTTTTGTGGGAGTGAAGCCCAGGGCGGAACCAAGTCCGGGCACCAGAACAACCCCAGGCATTCCTAGGGGGACTTTTGGAGCCCAGGTCAACCTCAGGCAAGCGAATGGGGCCTTGCAGCCTCCAGGTCAATCCCAGGTAAGCGAGCGGGGCCTTGCATCCACCAGGTCGACCCCCTGCAAGCCTATGGGGCCCTGCAGGCCCCAGGTCAACCCCAGGCAAGAGAAAGGGGCCTTGCAGACACCAGGTCAACCCCAGGTAAGCGAATGGGGCCTTGTAGCCACCAGGTGAACCCTAGGCAAATGAATGGGGCCTGGCCCAGGTGGGGGGGGCACTTGGAGGCTTGTGCCTGGGTGCGGGGGGCACTTGATGGAGGCTTAAGCCCCTGGCGGTTGTGCGGTTCCTGCGTCCGCACTTCCGGTGGTTTTTTGGGAGTCAAGCCCAGGGTGGGAGCAAGTCCGGGCACCAGAACAACCCAGGCTTGCCTAGGGGGACTTTTGGAGCCCAGGTCAACCCCAGGCAAGCGAATGGGGCCTTGCAGACACCAGGTCAACCCCAGGTAAGCGAATGGGGCCTTGTAGCCACCAGGTGAACCCTTGGCAAGCGAATGGGGCCTGGCCCAGGTGCGGGGGCCACTTGTTGGAGGCTTGAGCCTGGGTGCGGGGGGCACTTGATGGAGGCTTAAGCCCCTGGCAGTTGTGCGGGTCCTGCGTCCGCACTCCTGGTGGTTTTTTCGTAGTGAAGCCCAGGGCGGTAGCGAGTCCGGGCACCAGAACAACCCAGGCATGCCTAGGGGGACTTTGGAAGTCCAGGTCAACCCCAGGCAAGCGAATGGGCCTTGCAGCCTCCAGGTCAATCCCAGGCAAGCGAGCGGGGCCTTGCATCCACCAGGTAGACCCCCTGCAAGCCTATGTGGCCCTGCAGCCACCAGGTCAACCCCAGGCAAGTGAATGGGGCCTGGCCCAGGTGTGGGGGGGGCACTCCTTGGAGGCTTAAGCTTGGGTGGGGGGGCACTTGATGGGGGCTTAAGCCCCTGGTGCTTTTGCGGGTCTTGCGTCCGCAGTCCCGGTGGTTTTGTGGGAGTGAAGCCCAGGGCGGAACCAAGTCCCGGCACCAGAACAACCCCAGGCATTCCTAGGGGGACTTTTGGAGCCCTGGTTAACCCCAGGCAAGCGAATGGGGCCTTGCAGACACCAGGTCAACCCCAGGTAAACAAATGGGGCCTTGTAGCCACCAGGTGAACCCTAGGCGAATGAATGGGGCCTGGCCCAGGTGGGGGGGGCACTTGGAGGCTTGTGCCTGGGTGCGGGGGGCACTTGATGGAGGCTTAAGCCCCTGGCGGTTGTGCGGGTCCTGCGTCCGCACTCCCGGTGGTTTTTTGGGAGTCAAGCCCAGGGCGGGAGCAAGTCCGGGCACCAGAACAACCCAGGCATGCCTAGGGGGACTTTTGGAGCCCAGGTAAACCCCAGGTAAGCGAATGGGGCCTTGCAGACAGCAGGTCAACCCCAGGTAAGCGAATGGGGCCTTGTAGCCACCAGGTGAACCCTAGGCAAGCGAATGGGGCCTGGCCCAGGTGCGGGGGGCACTTGTTGGAGGCTTGAGCCTGGGTGCGGGGGGCACTTGATGGAGGCTTAAGCCCCTGGCAGTTGTGCGGGTCCTGCGTCAGCACTCCCGATGGTTTTTTGGGAGTGAAGCCCAGGGCGGTAGCGAGTCCGGGCACCAGGACAACCCCAGGCATGCCTAGGGGGACTTTTGGAGCCCAGGTCAACCCCAGGCAAGCGAATGGGGCCTTGCAGCCACCAGGTCAACCCCAGGCAAGCGAATGGGGCCTAGCAGGCACCAAGGCAAACCCAGGGAAGCAAATGGGGCCCTGCAGGCCCCAGGTCAACCCCAGGCAATAGAACTGGGCGTGGCCCAGGTGGCTGGGGCACTCCTTGGAGGCTTAAGCCCGGGTGGGGGGGGCACTTGATTTAGGCTTAAGCCCTAGGGCAACCAGATCAACCCCCTGCAAGCCTATGGGGCCCTGCAGGCCCCAGGTCAACCCCAGGCAAGAGACTAGGGCCTGGCCCAGGTGTGGGGGGCACTCCTTGGAGGCTTAAGCCCGGGTTGAGGGGGCACTCCTTGGAGGCTTAAGCCCGGGTGGAGGGGGCACTCCTTGGAGGCTTAAGTCCGGGTGGAGGGGGCACTCCTTGGAGGCTTAAGGCCCTGGTGGTTGTGCGGGTCCTGCGTCCGCAATCCTGGTGGTTTTTTGGGAGTGAAGCCCAGGGCGGAAGCAAGTCCGGGCACCAGGACAACGCGAGGCTTGCCTAGGGGGATGTTGGAGCCCAGGTCAACCCCAGGCAAGCGAATGGGGCCTTGCAGCCACCAGGTCAACCCCAGGCAAGCGAATGGGGCCTTGCATTCACCAGGTCGACCCCCTGCAAGCCTATGCGGCCCTGCAGCCACCAGGTCAACCCCAGGCAAGTGAATGGGGCCTGGCCCAGGTGTGGCGGGGGCACTCCTTGGAAGCTTAAGCTTGGGTGGGGGGGCACTTGATGGGGGCTTAAGCCCCTGGTGGTTTTGCGGGTCTTGCGTCCGCACTCCCGGTGGTTTTTTGGGAGTCAAGCCCAGGGCGGGAGCAAGTCCGGGCACCAGAACACCCCAGGCATGCCTAGGGGGATTTTGGAGCCCAGGTAAACCCCAGGCAAGCGAATGGGGCCTGACCCCGGTGAGGGGGGCACTCCTTGGAGGCTTAAGCCCAGGTGGCGGGGGCACTTGATTTAGGCTTAAGCCCCTGGCTGTTGTGCTTGTCCTGCGTGCGCACTCCCAGTGGCTTTTTGGGAGTAAAGCCCAGGGCAGCAGCAAGTCCGAGCACCAGAACAACCCAGGCATGCCTAGGGGGACTTTGAAAGTCCAGGTCAACCCCAGGCAAGCGAATGGGCCTTGCAGCCTCCAGGTCAATCCCAGGTAAGCGAATGGGGCCTTGCAGCCACCAGGTCAACCCCCTGCAAGCCTATGGGGACCTGCAGCCACCAGGTCAACCCCAGGCAAGTGAATGGGGCCTGGCCCAGGTGTGGGCGGGGGCACTCCTTGGAGGCTTAAGCTTGGGTGGGGGGGCACTTGATGGGGGCTTAAGCCCCTGGTGGTTTTGCGGGTCTTGCGTCCGCACTCCCGGTGGTTTTTTGGGAGTCAAGCCCAGGGCGGGAGCAAGTCCGGGCACCAGAACAACCCAGGCATGCCTAGGGGGATTTTGGAGCCCAGGTAAACCCCAGGCAAGCGAATGGGGCCTGACCCCGGTGAGGGGGGCACTCCTTGGAGGCTTAAGCCCAGGTGGCGGGGGCACTTGATTTAGGCTTAAGCCCCTGGCTGTTGTGCTTGTCCTGCGTGCGCACTCCCAGTGGCTTTTTGGGAGTAAAGCCCAGGGCAGCAGCAAGTCCGGGCACCAGAACAACCCAGGCATGCCTAGGGGGACTTTGGAAGTCCAGGTCAACCCCAGGCAAGCGAATGGGCCTTGCAGCCTCCAGGTCAATCCCAGGTAAGCGAATGGGGCCTTCCAGCCACCAGGTCAACCCCCTGCAAGCCTATGGGGACCTGCAGCCACCAGGTCAACCCCAGGCAAGAGAATGGGGCCTGGCCCAGGTGTGGGGGGCACTCCTTCGAGGCTTAAGCTTGGGTGGGGGGGCACTTGATGGAGGCTTAAGCCCTGGTGGTTTTGCGGGTCCTGCCTCCACACTCCCGGTGGTTTTGTGGGAGTGAAGCCCAGGGCTGGACCAAGTCCGGGCACCAGGACAACCGCAGGCATGCCTAGGGGGATTTTGGAGCCCCGGTCAACCCCAGGCAAGCGAATGGGGACTTCCAGCCTCCAGGTCAAACCCAGGTAAGCCAATCGGGCCTTGCAGCCACCAGGTCACCCCCCTGCAAGCCTCTGGGGCCCTGCAGGCCCCAGGTCGACACCAGGCAAGAGAAAGGGGCCTGGCCCAGGTGCAGGGGACACTCCTTGGAGGCTTGAACCCAGGTGGAGGAGGACTTGATGGAGGCTTAAGGCCGTGGCGGTTGTGCGGGTCCTGCATCCGCACTTCCGGTGGTTTTTTGGGAGTGAAGCTCAGAGCGGCAGCATATCCGGGGACCAGGTCAAGCCCAGGCATGCCTAGGGGGACTTTTGGAGCCCAGGTCAACCCCAGGCAAGCGAATGGGGCCTTGCAGCCACCAGGTCAACCCCAGGCAAGCGAATGGGACCTAGCAGGCACCAAGGCAAACCCAGGGAAGCAAATGGGGCCCTGCAGGCCCCAGGTCAACCCCAGGCAATAGAACTGGGCGTGGCCCAGGTGGGTGGGGCACTCCTTGGAGGCTTAAGCCCGGGTGGGGGGGGCACTTGATTTAGGCTTAATCCCTAGGGCAAACAGATCAACCCCCTGCAAGCCTATGGGGCCCTGCAGGCCCCAGGTCAACACCAGGCAAGAGAAAGGGGCCTGGCCCAGGTGCAGGGGACACTCCTTGGAGGCTTAAACCCAGGTGGGGGAGGACTTGATGGAGGCTTAAGGCCGTGGTGGTTGTGCGTGTCCTGCATCCGCACTTCCGGTGGTTTTTTGGGAGTGAAGCTCAGAGCGGCAGCATATCCGGGGACCAGGTCAAGCCCAGGCATGCCTAGGGGGACTTTTGGAGCCCAGGTCAACCCCAGGCAAGCGAATGGGGCCTTGCAGACACCAGGTCAACCCCAGGTAAGCGAATGGGGCCTTGCGGACACCAGGTCAACCCCAGGTAAGCGAATGGGGCCTTGTAGCCACCAGGTGAACCCTTGGCAAGCTAATGGGGCCTGGCCCAGGTGCGGGGGGCACTTGTTGGAGGCTTGAGCCTGGGTGCGGGGGGCACTTGATGGAGGCTTAAGCCCCTGGCAGTTGTGCGGGTCCTGCGTCCGCACTCCCGGTGGTTTTTTGGGAGTGAAGCCCAGGGCGGTAGCTAGTCCGGGCACCAGAACAACCCAGGCATGCCTAGGGGGACTTTGGAAGTCCAGGTCAACCCCAGGCAAGCGAATGGGCCTTCGCAGCCTCCAGGTCAATCCCAGGCAAGCGAGCGGGGCCTTGCATCCACCAGGTCGACCCCCTGCAAGCCTATGTGGCCCTGCAGCCACCAGGTCAACCCCAGGCAAGTGAATGGGGCCTGGCCCAGGTGTGGGGGGGGCACTCCTTGGAGGCTTAAGCTTGGGTGGGGGGGCACTTGATGGGGGCTTAAGCCCCTGGTGCTTTTGCGGGTCTTGCGTCCGCACTCCCGGTGGTTTTGTGGGAGTGAAGCCCAGGGCGGAACCAAGTCCGGGCACCAGAACAACCCCAGGCATTCCTAGGGGGACTTTTGGAGCCCAGGTCAACCCCAGGCAAGCGAATGGGGCCTTGCAGCCTCCAGGTCAATCCCAGGTAAGCGAGCGGGGCCTTGCATCCACCAGACCCCCTGCAAGCTGAATGGGGCCTTGCAGACACCAGGTCAACCCCAGGTAAGCGAATGGGGCCTTGTAGCCACCAGGTGAACCCTAGGCAAATGAATGGGGCCTGGCCCAGGTGGGGGGGGGCACTTGGAGGCTTGTGCCTGGGTGCGGGGGGCACTTGATGGAGGCTTAAGCCCCTGGCGGTTGTGCGGGTCCTGCGTCCGCACTCCCGGTGGTTTTTTGGGAGTCAAGCCCAGGGCGGGAGCAAGTCCGGGCACCAGAACAACCCAGGCTTGCCTAGGGGGACTTTTGGAGCCCAGGTAAACCCCAGGCAAGCGAATGGGGCCTGACCCCGGTGAGGGGGGCACTCCTTGGAGGCTTAAGCCCAGGTGGCGGGGGCACTTGATTTAGGCTTAAGCCCCTGGCTGTTGTGCTTGTCCTGCGTGCGCACTCCCAGTGGCTTTTTGGGAGTGAAGCCCAGGGCAGCAGCAAGTCCAGGCACCAGAACAAGCCAGGCATGCCTAGGGGGACTTTGGAAGTCCAGGTCAACCCCAGGCAAGCGAATGGGCCTTGCAGCCTCCAGGTCAATCCCAGGTAAGCGAATGGGGCCTTGCACACAACAGGTCAACCCCCTGCAAGCCTATGGGGCCCTGCAGGCCCCACGTCAACACCAGGCAAGAGAAAGGGGCCTGGCCCAGGTGCAGGGTACACTCCTTGGAGGCTTAAACCCAGGTGGGGGAAGACTTGATGGAGGCTTAAGGCCGTGGCGGTTGTGCGGGTCCTGCATCCGCACTTCCGGTGGTTTTTTGGGAGTGAAGCTCAGAGCGGCAGCATATCCGGGGACCAGGTGAAGCCCAGGCATGCCTAGGGGGACTTTTGGACCCCAGGTAAACCCCAGGCAAGCGAATGGGGCCTTGCAGACACCAGGTCAACCCCAGGTAAGCGAATGGGGCCTTGTAGCCACCAGGTGAACCCTAGGCAAGCGAATGGGGCCTGGCCCAGGTGCGGGGGGCACTTGTTGGAGGCTTGAGCCTGGGTGCGGGGGGCACTTGATGGAGGCTTAAGCCCCTGGCAGTTGTGCGGGTCCTGCGTCCGCACTCCCGGTGGTTTTTTGGGAGTGAAGCCCAGGGCGGTAGCGAGTCCGGGCACCAGGACAACCCCAGGCATGCCTAGGGGGACTTTTGGAGCCCAGGTCAACCCCAGGCAAGCGAATGGGGCCTTGCAGCCACCAGGTCAACCCCAGGCAAGCGAATGAGGCCTAGCAGGCACCAAGGCAAACCCAGGGAAGGAAATGGGGCCCTGCAGGCCCCAGGTCAACCCCAGGCAATAGAACTGGGCGTGGCCCAGGTGGGTGGGGCACTCCTTGGAGGCTTAAGCCCGGGTGGGGGCGGCACTTGATTTAGGCTTAAGCCCTAGGGCAACCAGGTCAACCCGCTGCAAGCCTATGGGGCCCTGCAGGCCCCAGGTCAACCCCAGGCAAGAGACTAGGGCCTGGCCCAGGTGTGGGGGGCACTCCTTGGAAGCTTAAGCCCGGGTGGAGGGGGCACTCCTTGGACGCTTAAGCCCGGTTGGAGGGGGCACTCCTTGGAGGCTTAAGGCCCTGGTGGCTGTGCGGGTCCTGCGTCCGCACTCCCGGTGGTTTTTTGGGAGTCAAGCCCAGGGCGAAACCAAGTCCCGGCACCAGGACAACGCCAGGCATGCCTAGGGGGATTTTGGAGCCCAGGTCAACCCCAGGCAAGCGAATGGGGCCTTGCAGCCACCAGGTCAACCCCAGGCAAGCGAATGGGGCCTAGCAGGCACCAAGGCAAACCCAGGTAAGTGAGCGGGGCCTTGCATCCACCAGGTCGACCCCCTGCAAGCCTATGCGGCCCTGCAGCCACCAGGTCAACCCCAGGCAAGAGAATGGGGCCTGGCCCAGGTGTGGGGGGGGCACTCCTTGGAGGCTTAAGCTTGGGTGGGGGGGCACTTGATGGAGGCTTAAGCCCCTGGTGGTTTTGCGGGTCCTGCCTCCGCACTCCCGGTGGTTTTGTGGGAGTGAAGCCCAGGGCGGAACCAAGTCCGGGCACCAGGACAACCCCAGGCATGCCTAGGGGGACTTTTGGAGCCCAGGTCAACCCCAGGCAAGCGAATGGGGCCTTCCCGCCTCCAGGTCAAACCCACGTAAGCAATGGGGCCTTGCAGCCACCAGGTCAACCCCAGGCAAGAGAAAGGGGCCTAGCAGGCACCAAGGCAAACCCATGGGGCCCTGCAGCCACCAGGTCAACCCCAGGCAAGAGAATGGGGCCTGGCCCAGGTGTGGGGGGGGCACTCCTTGGAGGCTTAAGCTTGGGTGGGGGGGCACTTGATGGAGGCTTAAGTCCCTGGTGGTTGTGCGGGTCCTGCGTCCGCACTCCCGGTGGTTTTTGGGAGTGAAGCCCAGGGCGGAAGCAAGTCCGGGCACCAGAACCACCCCAGGCATGCCTAGGGGGACTTTTGGAGCCCAGGTCAACCCCAGGCAAGCGAATGGGGCCTTTGCAGACACCAGGTCAAACCTAGGTAAGCGAAGCCTTTAAGGTGAATGGGGCATGGGGCCTGGCCCAGGTGGGGGGGGCACTTGGAGGCTTGTGCCTGGGTGCGGGGGGCACTTGATGGAGGCTTAAGCCCCTGGCGGTTGTGCGGGTCCTGCGTCCGCACTCCCGGTGGTTTTTTGGGAGTCAAGCCCAGGGCGGGAGCAAGTCCGGGCACCAGAACAACCCAGGCATGCCTAGGGGGACTTTTGGAGCCCAGGTAAACCCCAGGCAAGCGAATGGGGCCTGACCCCGGTGAGGGGGGGCACTCCTTGGAGGCTTAAGCCCAGGTGGCGGGGGCACTTGATTTAGGCTTAAGCCCCTGGCTGTTGTGCTTGTCCTGCGTGCGCACTCCCGTGGCTTTTTGGGAGTGAAGCCCAGGGCAGCAGCAAGTCCGGGCACCAGAACAACCCAGGCATGCCTAGGGGGACTTTGGAAGTCCAGGTCAACCCCAGGCAAGCGAATGGGCCTTGCAGCCTCCAGGTCAATCCCAGGTAAGCGAATGGGGCCTTGCAGCCACCAGGTCAACCCCCTGCAAGCCTATGGGGCCCTGCAGCCACCAGGTCAACCCCAGGCAAGAGAATGGGGCCTGGCCCAGGTGTGGGGGGCACTCCTTCGAGGCTTAAGCTTGGGTGGGGGGGCACTTGATGGAGGCTTAAGCCCCTGGTGGTTTTGCGGGTCCTGCCTCCACACTCCCGGTGGTTTTCTGGGAGTGAAGCCCAGGGCGGGACCAAGTCCGGGCACCAGGACAACCGCAGGCATGCCTAGGGGGATTTTGGAGCCCCGGTCAACCCCAGGCAAGCGAATGGGGACTTCCAGCCTCCAGGTCAAACCCAGGTAAGCCAATGGGGCCTTGCAGCCACCAGGTCACCCCCCTGCAAGCCTCTGGGGCCCTGCAGGCCCCAGGTCAACACCAGGCAAGAGAAAGGGGCCTGGCCCAGGTGCAGGGGACACTCCTTGGCCTCTGGGGCCCTGCAGGCCCCAGGTCAACACCAGGCAAGAGAAAGGGGCCTGGCCCAGGTGCAGGGGACACTCCTTGGAGGGAGGAGGACTTGATGGAGGCTTAAGGCCCTGGCGGTTGTGCGGGTCCTGCATCCGCACTTCCGGTGGTTTTTTGGGAGTGAAGCTCAGAGCGGCAGCATATCCGGGGACCAGGTCAAGCCCAGGCATGCCTAGGGGGACTTTTGGAGCCCAGGTCAACCCCAGGCAAGCGAATGGGGCCTTGCAGACACCAGGTCAACCCCAGGTAAGCGAATGGGGCCTTGTAGCCACCAGGTGAACCCTTGGCAAGCGAATGGGGCCTGGCCCAGGTGCGGGGGGCACTTGTTGGAGGCTTGAGCCTGGGTGCGGGGGGCACTTGATGGAGGCTTAAGCCCCTGGCAGTTGTGCGGGTCCTGCGTCCGCACTCCCGGTGGTTTTTTGGGAGTGAAGCCCAGGGCGGTAGCGAGTCCGGGCACCAGAACAACCCAGGCATGCCTAGGGGGACTTTGGAAGTCCAGGTCAACCCCAGGCAAGCGAATGGGCCTTGCAGCCTCCAGGTCAATCCCAGGCAAGCGAGCGGGGCCTTGCATCCACCAGGTAGACCCCCTGCAAGCCTATGTGGCCCTGCAGCCACCAGGTCAACCCCAGGCAAGTGAATGGGGCCTGGCCCAGGTGTGGGGGGGGCACTCCTTGGAGGCTTAAGCTTGGGTGGGGGGGCACTTGATGGGGGCTTAAGCCCCTGGTGCTTTTGCGGGTCTTGCGTCCGCAGTCCCGGTGGTTTTGTGGGAGTGAAGCCCAGGGCGGAACCAAGTCCCGGCACCAGAACAACCCCAGGCATTCCTAGGGGGACTTTTGGAGCCCCGGTCAACCCCAGGCAAGCGAATGGGGCCTTGCAGACACCAGGTCAACCCCAGGTAAACGAATGGGGCCTTGTAGCCACCAGGTGAACCCTAGGCAAATGAATGGGGCCTGGCCCAGGTGGGGGGGGCACTTGGAGGCTTGTGCCTGGGTGCGGGGGGCACTTGATGGAGGCTTAAGCCCCTGGCGGTTGTGCGGGTCCTGCGTCCGCACTCCCGGTGGTTTTTTGGGAGTCAAGCCCAGGGCGGGAGCAAGTCCGGGCACCAGAACAACCCAGGCATGCCTAGGGGGACTTTTGGAGCCCAGGTAAACCCCAGGCAAGCGAATGGGGCCTGACCCCGGTGAGGGGGGCACTCCTTGGAGGCTTAAGCCCAGGTGGGGGAGGCACTTGATGGAGGCTTAAGCCCCTGGTGGTTGTGCGGGTCCTGCGTCCGCACTCCCGGTGGTTTTTTGGGAGTGAAGCCCAGGGCGGCAGCATATCCGGGGCACCAGGACAACCCCAGGCATGCCTAGGGGGACTTTTGGAGCCCAGGTCAACCCCAGGCAAGCGAATGGGGCCTTGCAGCCACCAGGTCAACCCCAGGCAAGCGAATGGGGCCTAGCAGGCACCAAGGCAAACCCAGGGAAGCAAATGGGGCCCTGCAGGCCCCAGGTCAACCCCAGGCAATAGAACTGGGCGTGGCCCAGGTGGCTGGGGCACTCCTTGGAGGCTTAAGCCCGGGTGGGGGGGGCACTTGATTTAGGCTTAAGCCCTAGGGCAACCAGATCAACCCCCTGCAAGCCTATGGGGCCCTGCAGGCCCCAGGTCAACCCCAGGCAAGAGACTAGGGCCTGGCCCAGGTGTGGGGGGCACTCCTTGGAGGCTTAAGCCCGGGTTGAGGGGGCACTCCTTGGAGGCTTAAGCCCGGGTGGAGGGGGCACTCCTTGGAGGCTTAAGTCCGGGTGGAGGGGGCACTCCTTGGAGGCTTAAGGCCCTGGTGGTTGTGCGGGTCCTGCGTCCGCACTCCTGGTGGTTTTTTGGGAGTGAAGCCCAGGGCGGAACCAAGTCCGGGCACCAGGACAACGCGAGGCTTGCCTAGGGGGATGTTGGAGCCCAGGTCAACCCCAGGCAAGCGAATGGGGCCTTGCAGCCACCAGGTCAACCCCAGGCAAGCGAATGGGGCCTTGCATTCACCAGGTCGACCCCCTGCAAGCCTATGCGGCCCTGCAGCCACCAGGTCAACCCCAGGCAAGTGAATGGGGCCTGGCCCAGGTGTGGCGGGGGCACTCCTTGGAGGCTTAAGCTTGGGTGGGGGGGCACTTGATGGGGGCTTAAGCCCCTGGTGGTTTTGCGGGTCTTGCGTCCGCACTCCCGGTGGTTTTTTGGGAGTCAAGCCCAGGGCGGGAGCAAGTCCGGGCACCAGAACACCCCAGGCATGCCTAGGGGGATTTTGGAGCCCAGGTAAACCCCAGGCAAGCGAATGGGGCCGGACCCCGCTGAGGGGGGCACTCCTTGGAGGCTTAAGCCCAGGTGGCGGGGGCACTTGATTTAGGCTTAAGCCCCTGGCTGTTGTGCTTGTCCTGCGTGCGCACTCCCAGTGGCTTTTTGGGAGTAAAGCCCAGGGCAGCAGCAAGTCCGAGCACCAGAACAACCCAGGCATGCCTAGGGGGACTTTGGAAGTCCAGGTCAACCCCAGGCAAGCGAATGGGCCTTGCAGCCTCCAGGTCAATCCCAGGTAAGCGAATGGGGCCTTGCAGCCACCAGGTCAACCCCCTGCAAGCCTATGGGGACCTGCAGCCACCAGGTCAACCCCAGGCAAGAGAATGGGGCCTGGCCCAGGTGTGGGGTGCACTCCTTCGAGGCTTAAGCTTGGGTGGGGGGGCACTTGATGGAGGCTTAAGCCCCTGGTGGTTTTGCGGGTCCTGCCTCCACACTCCCGGTGGTTTTCTGGGAGTGAAGCCCAGGGCGGGACCAAGTCCGGGCACCAGGACAACCGCAGGCATGCCTAGGGGGATTTTGGAGCCCAGGTAAACCCCAGGCAAGCGAATGGGGCCTGACCCCGCTGAGGGGGGCACTCCTTGGAGGCTTAAGCCCAGGTGGCGGGGGCACTTGATTTAGGCTTAAGCCCCTGGCTGTTGTGCTTGTCCTTGCGTGCGCACTCCCAGTGGCTTTTTGGGAGTAAAGCCCAGGGCAGCAGCAAGTCCGAGCACCAGAACAACCCAGGCATGCCTAGGGGGACTTTGAAAGTCCAGGTCAACCCCAGGCAAGCGAATGGGGCCTTGCAGCCTCCAGGTCAATCCCAGGTAAGCGAATGGGGCCTTGCAGCCACCAGGTCAACCCCCTGCAAGCCTATGGGGACCTGCAGCCACCAGGTCAACCCCAGGCAAGTGAATGGGGCCTGGCCCAGGTGTGGCGGGGGCACTCCTTGGAAGCTTAAGCTTGGGTGGGGGGGCACTTGATGGGGGCTTAGGCCCCTGGTGGTTTTGCGGATCTTGCGTCCGCACTCCCGGTGGTTTTTTGGGAGTCAAGCCCAGGGCGGGAGCAAGTCCGGGCACCAGGACAACCACAGGCATGCCTAGGGGGATTTTGGAGCCCAGGTAAACCCCAGGCAAGCGAATGGGGCCTGACCCCGCTGAGGGGGGCACTCCTTGGAGGCTTAAGCCCAGGTGGCGGGGGCACTTGATTTAGGCTTAAGCCCCTGGCAGTTGTGCGGGTCCTGCGTCCGCACTACCGGTGGTTTTTTGGGAGTGAAGCCCAGGGCGGTAGCGAGTCCGGGCACCAGAACAACCCAGGCATGCCTAGGGGGACTTTGGAAGTCCAGGTCAACCCCAGGCAAGCGAATGGGCCTTGCAGCCTCAAGGTCAATCCCAGGCAAGCGAGCGGGGCCTTGCATCCACCAGGTAGACCCCCTGCAAGCCTATGTGGCCCTGCAGCCACCAGGTCAACCCCAGGCAAGTGAATGGGGCCTGGCCCAGGTGTGGGGGGGGCACTCCTTGGAGGCTTAAGCTTGGGTGGGGGGGCACTTGATGGGGGCTTAAGCCCCTGGTGGTTTTGCGGGTCTTGCGTCCGCACTCCCGGTGGTTTTGTGGGAGTGAAGCCCAGGGCGGAACCAAGTCCCGGCACCAGAACAACCCCAGGCATTCCTAGGGGGACTTTTGGAGCCCAGGTCAACCCCAGGCAAGCGAATGGGGCCTTGCAGACACCAGGTCAACCCCAGGTAAGCGAATGGGGCCTTGTAGCCACCAGGTGAACCCTAGGCAAGCGAATGGGGCCTGGCCCAGGTGCGGGGGGCACTTGTTGGAGGCTTGAGCCTGGGTGCGGGGGGCACTTGATGGAGGCTTAAGCCCCTGGCAGTTGTGCGGGTCCTGCGTCAGCACTCCCGATGGTTTTTTGGGAGTGAAGCCCAGGGCGGTAGCGAGTCCGGGCACCAGGACAACCCCAGGCATGCCTAGGGGGACTTTTGGAGCCCAGGTCAACCCCAGGCAAGCGAATGGGGCCTTGCAGCCACCAGGTCAACCCCAGGCAAGCGAATGGGGCCTAGCAGGCACCAAGGCAAACCCAGGGAAGCAAATGGGGCCCTGCAGGCCCCAGGTCAACCCCAGGCAATAGAACTGGGCGTGGCCCAGGTGGGTGGGGCACTCCTTGGAGGCTTAAGCCCGGGTGGGGGGGGCACTTGATTTAGGCTTAAGCCCTAGGGCAACCAGATCAACCCCCTGCAAGCCTATGGGGCCCTGCAGGCCCCAGGTCAACCCCAGGCAAGAGACTAGGGCCTGGCCCAGGTGTGGGGGGCACTCCTTGGAGGCTTAAGCCCGGGTTGAGGGGGCACTCCTTGGAGGCTTAAGCCCGGGTGGAGGGGGCACTCCTTGGAGGCTTAAGTCCGGGTGGAGGGGGCACTCCTTGGAGGCTTAAGGCCCTGGTGGTTGTGCGGGTCCTGCGTCCGCACTCCTGGTGGTTTTTTGGGAGTGAAGCCCAGGGCGGAACCAAGTCCGGGCACCAGGACAACGCGAGGCTTGCCTAGGGGGATGTTGGAGCCCAGGTCAACCCCAGGCAAGCGAATGGGGCCTTGCAGCCACCAGGTCAACCCCAGGCAAGCGAATGGGGCCTTGCATTCACCAGGTCGACCCCCTGCAAGCCTATGCGGCCCTGCAGCCACCAGGTCAACCCCAGGCAAGTGAATGGGGCCTGGCCCAGGTGTGGCGGGGGCACTCCTTGGAAGCTTAAGCTTGGGTGGGGGGGCACTTGATGGGGGCTTAAGCCCCTGGTGGTTTTGCGGATCTTGCGTCCGCACTCCCGGTGGTTTTTTGGGAGTCAAGCCCAGGGCGGGAGCAAGTCCGGGCACCAGAACACCCCAGGCATGCCTAGGGGGATTTTGGAGCCCAGGTAAACCCCAGGCAAGCGAATGGGGCCTGACCCCGGTGAGGGGGGCACTCCTTGGAGGCTTAAGCCCAGGTGGCGGGGGCACTTGATTTAGGCTTAAGCCCCTGACTGTTGTGCTTGTCCTGCGTGCGCACTCCCAGTGGCTTTTTGGGAGTAAAGCCCAGGGCAGCAGCAAGTCCGAGCACCAGAACAACCCAGGCATGCCTAGGGGGACTTTGGAAGTCCAGGTCAACCCCAGGCAAGCGAATGGGCCTTGCAGCCTCCAGGTCAATCCCAGGTAAGCGAATGGGGCCTTGCAGCCACCAGGTCAACCCCCTGCAAGCCTATGGGGACCTGCAGCCACCAGGTCAACCCCAGGCAAGAGAATGGGGCCTGGCCCAGGTGTGGGGGGCACTCCTTCGAGGCTTAAGCTTGGGTGGGGGGGCACTTGATGGAGGCTTAAGCCCCTGGTGGTTTTGCGGGTCCTGCCTCCACACTCCCGGTGGTTTTCTGGGAGTGAAGCCCAGGGCGGGACCAAGTCCGGGCACCAGGACAACCGCAGGCATGCCTAGGGGGACTTTTGGAGCCCAGGTAAACCCCAGGCAAGCGAATGGGGCCTGACCCCGCTGAGGGGGGCACTCCTTGGAGGCTTAAGCCCAGGTGGCGGGGGCACTTGATTTAGGCTTAAGCCCCTGGCTGTTGTGCTTGTCCTGCGTGCGCACTCCCAGTGGCTTTTTGGGAGTAAAGCCCAGGGCAGCAGCAAGTCCGAGCACCAGAACAACCCAGGCATGCCTAGGGGGACTTTGGAAGTCCAGGTCAACCCCAGGCAAGCGAATGGGCCTTGCAGCCTCCAGGTCAATCCCAGGTAAGCGAATGGGGCCTTGCAGCCACCAGGTCAACCCCCTGCAAGCCTATGGGGACCTGCAGCCACCAGGTCAACCCCAGGCAAGAGAATGGGGCCTGGCCCAGGTGTGGGGGGCACTCCTTCGAGGCTTAAGCTTGGGTGGGGGGGCACTTGATGGAGGCTTAAGCCCCTGGTGGTTTTGCGGGTCCTGCCTCCACACTCCCGGTGGTTTTGTGGGAGTGAAGCCCAGGGCGGGACCAAGTCCGGGCACCAGGACAACCGCAGGCATGCCTAGGGGGATTTTGGAGCCCCGGTCAACCCCAGGCAAGCGAATGGGGACTTCCAGCCTCCAGGTCAAACCCACGTAAGCCAATGGGGCCTTGCAGCCACCAGGTCACCCCCCTGCAAGCCTATGGGGCCCTGCAGGCCCCAGGTCAACACCAGGCAAGAGAAAGGGGCCTGGCCCAGGTGCAGGGGACACTCCTTGGAGGCTTGAACCCAGGTGGAGGAGGACTTGATGGAGGCTTAAGGCCCTGGCGGTTGTGCGGGTCCTGCATCCGCACTTCCGGTGGTTTTTTGGGAGTGAAGCTCAGAGCGGCAGCATATCCGGGGACCAGGTCAAGCCCAGGCATGCCTAGGGGGACTTTTGGAGCCCAGGTCAACCCCAGGCAAGCGAATGGGGCCTTGCAGACACCAGGTCAAACCCAGGTAAGCGAATGGGGCCTTGTAGCCACCAGGTGAACCCTTGGCAAGCGAATGGGGCCTGGCCCAGGTGCGGGGGGCACTTGTTGGAGGCTTGAGCCTGGGTGCGGGGGGCACTTGATGGAGGCTTAAGCCCCTGGCAGTTGTGCGGGTCCTGCGTCCGCACTCCTGGTGGTTTTTTCGTAGTGAAGCCCAGGGCGGTAGCGAGTCCGGGCACCAGAACAACCCAGGCATGCCTAGGGGGACTTTGGAAGTCCAGGTCAACCCCAGGCAAGCGAATGGGCCTTGCAGCCTCCAGGTCAATCCCAGGCAAGCGAGCGGGGCCTTGCATCCACCAGGTCGACCCCCTGCAAGCCTATGTGGCCCTGCAGCCACCAGGTCAACCCCAGGCAAGTGAATGGGGCCTGGCCCAGGTGTAAGCGAATGGGGGGGGGCACTCCTTGGAGGCTTAAGCTTGGGTGGGGGGGCACTTGATGGGGGCTTAAGCCCCTGGTGCTTTTGCGGGTCTTGCGTCCGCAGTCCCGGTGGTTTTGTGGGAGTGAAGCCCAGGGCGGAACCAAGTCCCGGCACCAGAACAACCCCAGGCATTCCTAGGGGGACTTTTGGAGCCCCGGTCAACCCCAGGCAAGCGAATGGGGCCTTGCAGACACCAGGTCAACCCCAGGTAAACGAATGGGGCCTTGTAGCCACCAGGTGAACCCTAGGCAAATGAATGGGGCCTGGCCCAGGTGGGGGGGGCACTTGGAGGCTTGTGCCTGGGTGCGGGGGGCACTTGATGGAGGCTTAAGCCCCTGGCGGTTGTGCGGGTCCTGCGTCCGCACTCCCGGTGGTTTTTTGGGAGTCAAGCCCAGGGCGGGAGCAAGTCCGGGCACCAGAACAACCCAGGCATGCCTAGGGGGACTTTGGAAGTCCAGGTCAACCCCAGGCAAGCGAATGGGCCTTGCAGCCTCCAGGTCAATCCCAGGCAAGCGAGCGGGGCCTTGCATCCACCAGGTAGACCCCCTGCAAGCCTATGTGGCCCTGCAGCCACCAGGTCAACCCCAGGCAAGTGAATGGGGCCTGGCCCAGGTGTGGGGGGGGCACTCCTTGGAGGCTTAAGCTTGGGTGGGGGGGCACTTGATGGGGGCTTAAGCCCCTGGTGCTTTTGCGGGTCTTGCGTCCGCAGTCCCGGTGGTTTTGTGGGAGTGAAGCCCAGGGCGGAACCAAGTCCCGGCACCAGAACAACCCCAGGCATTCCTAGGGGGACTTTTGGAGCCCAGGTAAACCCCAGGTAAGCGAATGGGGCCTTGCAGACACCAGGTCAACCCCAGGTAAGCGAATGGGGCCTTGTAGCCACCAGGTGAACCCTAGGCAAGCGAATGGGGCCTGGCCCAGGTGCGGGGGGCACTTGTTGGAGGCTTGAGCCTGGGTGCGGGGGGCACTTGATGGAGGCTTAAGCCCCTGGCAGTTGTGCGGGTCCTGCGTCAGCACTCCCGATGGTTTTTTGGGAGTGAAGCCCAGGGCGGGGTAGCGAGTCCGGGCACCAGGACAACCCCAGGCATGCCTAGGGGGACTTTTGGAGCCCAGGTCAACCCCAGGCAAGCGAATGGGGCCTTGCAGCCACCAGGTCAACCCCAGGCAAGCGAATGGGGCCTAGCAGGCACCAAGGCAAACCCAGGGAAGCAAATGGGGCCCTGCAGGCCCCAGGTCAACCCCAGGCAATAGAACTGGGCGTGGCCCAGGTGGGTGGGGCACTCCTTGGAGGCTTAAGCCCGGGTGGGGGGGGCACTTGATTTAGGCTTAAGCCCTAGGGCAACCAGATCAACCCCCTGCAAGCCTATGGGGCCCTGCAGGCCCCAGGTCAACCCCAGGCAAGAGACTAGGGCCTGGCCCAGGTGTGGGGGGCACTCCTTGGAGGCTTAAGCCCGGGTTGAGGGGGCACTCCTTGGAGGCTTAAGCCCGGGTGGAGGGGGCACTCCTTGGAGGCTTAAGTCCGGGTGGAGGGGGCACTCCTTGGAGGCTTAAGGCCCTGGTGGTTGTGCGGGTCCTGCGTCCGCAATCCTGGTGGTTTTTTGGGAGTGAAGCCCAGGGCGGAACCAAGTCCGGGCACCAGGACAACGCGAGGCTTGCCTAGGGGGATGTTGGAGCCCAGGTCAACCCCAGGCAAGCGAATGGGGCCTTGCAGCCACCAGGTCAACCCCAGGCAAGCGAATGGGGCCTTGCATTCACCAGGTCGACCCCCTGCAAGCCTATGCGGCCCTGCAGCCACCAGGTCAACCCCAGGCAAGTGAATGGGGCCTGGCCCAGGTGTGGCGGGGGCACTCCTTGGAAGCTTAAGCTTGGGTGGGGGGGCACTTGATGGGGGCTTAAGCCCCTGGTGGTTTTGCGGATCTTGCGTCCGCACTCCCGGTGGTTTTTTGGGAGTCAAGCCCAGGGCGGGAGCAAGTCCGGGCACCAGAACACCCCAGGCATGCCTAGGGGGATTTTGGAGCCCAGGTAAACCCCAGGCAAGCGAATGGGGCCTGACCCCGGTGAGGGGGGCACTCCTTGGAGGCTTAAGCCCAGGTGGCGGGGGCACTTGATTTAGGCTTAAGCCCCTGGCTGTTGTGCTTGTCCTGCGTGCGCACTCCCAGTGGCTTTTTGGGAGTAAAGCCCAGGGCAGCAGCAAGTCCGAGCACCAGAACAACCCAGGCATGCCTAGGGGGACTTTGGAAGTCCAGGTCAACCCCAGGCAAGCGAATGGGCCTTGCAGCCTCCAGGTCAATCCCAGGTAAGCGAATGGGGCCTTGCAGCCACCAGGTCAACCCCCTGCAAGCCTATGGGGACCTGCAGCCACCAGGTCAACCCCAGGCAAGAGAATGGGGCCTGGCCCAGGTGTGGGGTGCACTCCTTCGAGGCTTAAGCTTGGGTGGGGGGGCACTTGATGGAGGCTTAAGCCCCTGGTGGTTTTGCGGGTCCTGCCTCCACACTCCCGGTGGTTTTCTGGGAGTGAAGCCCAGGGCGGGACCAAGTCCGGGCACCAGGACAACCGCAGGCATGCCTAGGGGGATTTTGGAGCCCAGGTAAACCCCAGGCAAGCGAATGGGGCCTGACCCCGCTGAGGGGGGCACTCCTTGGAGGCTTAAGCCCAGGTGGCGGGGGCACTTGATTTAGGCTTAAGCCCCTGGCTGTTGTGCTTGTCCTTGCGTGCGCACTCCCAGTGGCTTTTTGGGAGTAAAGCCCAGGGCAGCAGCAAGTCCGAGCACCAGAACAACCCAGGCATGCCTAGGGGGACTTTGAAAGTCCAGGTCAACCCCAGGCAAGCGAATGGGCCTTGCAGCCTCCAGGTCAATCCCAGGTAAGCGAATGGGGCCTTGCAGCCACCAGGTCAACCCCCTGCAAGCCTATGGGGACCTGCAGCCACCAGGTCAACCCCAGGCAAGTGAATGGGGCCGGGCCCAGGTGTGGCGGGGGCACTCCTTGGAAGCTTAAGCTTGGGTGGGGGGGCACTTGATGGGGGCTTAGGCCCCTGGTGGTTTTGCGGATCTTGCGTCCGCACTCCCGGTGGTTTTTTGGGAGTCAAGCCCAGGGCGGGAGCAAGTCCGGGCACCAGAACAACCCAGGCATGCCTAGGGGGATTTTGGAGCCCAGGTAAACCCCAGGCAAGCGAATGGGGCCTGACCCCGCTGAGGGGGGCACTCCTTGGAGGCTTAAGCCCAGGTGGCGGGGGCACTTGATTTAGGCTTAAGCCCCTGGCTGTTGTGCTTGTCCTGCGTGCGCACTCCCAGTGGCTTTTTGGGAGTAAAGCCCAGGGCAGCAGCAAGTCCGAGCACCAGAACAACCCAGGCATGCCTAGGGGGACTTTGGAAGTCCAGGTCAACCCCAGGCAAGCGAATGGGCCTTGCAGCCTCCAGGTCAATCCCAGGTAAGCGAATGGGGCCTTGCAGCCACCAGGTCAACCCCCTGCAAGCCTATGGGGACCTGCAGCCACCAGGTCAACCCCAGGCAAGAGAATGGGGCCTGGCCCAGGTGTGGGGGGCACTCCTTCGAGGCTTAAGCTTGGGTGGGGGGGCACTTGATGGAGGCTTAAGCCCCTGGTGGTTTTGCGGGTCCTGCCTCCACACTCCCGGTGGTTTTGTGGGAGTGAAGCCCAGGGCGGGACCAAGTCCGGGCACCAGGACAACCGCAGGCATGCCTAGGGGGATTTTGGAGCCCCGGTCAACCCCAGGCAAGCGAATGGGGACTTCCAGCCTCCAGGTCAAACCCAGGTAAGCCAATCGGGCCTTGCAGCCACCAGGTCACCCCCCTGCAAGCCTCTGGGGCCCTGCAGGCCCCAGGTCAACACCAGGCAAGAGAAAGGGGCCTGGCCCAGGTGCAGGGGACACTCCTTGGAGGCTTGAACCCAGGTGGAGGAGGACTTGATGGAGGCTTAAGGCCGTGGCGGTTGTGCGGGTCCTGCATCCGCACTTCCGGTGGTTTTTTGGGAGTGAAGCTCAGAGCGGCAGCATATCCGGGGACCAGGTCAAGCCCAGGCATGCCTAGGGGGACTTTTGGAGTCCAGGTCAACCCCAGGCAAGCGAATGGGGCCTTGCAGACACCAGGTCAACCCCAGGTAAGCGAATGGGGCCTTGTAGCCACCAGGTGAACCCTTGGCAAGCGAATGGGGCCTGGCCCAGGTGCGGGGGGCACTTGTTGGAGGCTTGAGCCTGGGTGCGGGGGGCACTTGATGGAGGCTTAAGCCCCTGGCAGTTGTGCGGGTCCTGCGTCCGCACTCCTGGTGGTTTTTTCGTAGTGAAGCCCAGGGCGGTAGCGAGTCCGGGCACCAGAACAACCCAGGCATGCCTAGGGGGACTTTGGAAATCCAGGTCAACCCCAGGCAAGCGAATGGGCCTTGCAGCCTCCAGGTCAATCCCAGGCAAGCGAGCGGGGCCTTGCATCCACCAGGTCGACCCCCTGCAAGCCTATGTGGCCCTGCAGCCACCAGGTCAACCCCAGGCAAGTGAATGGGGCCTGGCCCAGGTGTGGGGGGGGCACTCCTTGGAGGCTTAAGCTTGGGTGGGGGGGCACTTGATGGGGGCTTAAGCCCCTGGTGCTTTTGCGGGTCTTGCGTCCGCAGTCCCGGTGGTTTTGTGGGAGTGAAGCCCAGGGCGGAACCAAGTCCCGGCACCAGAACAACCCCAGGCATTCCTAGGGGGACTTTTGGAGCCCCGGTCAACCCCAGGCAAGCGAATGGGGCCTTGCAGACACCAGGTCAACCCCAGGTAAACGAATGGGGCCTTGTAGCCACCAGGTGAACCCTAGGCAAATGAATGGGGCCTGGCCCAGGTGGGGGGGGCACTTGGAGGCTTGTGCCTGGGTGCGGGGGGCACTTGATGGAGGCTTAAGCCCCTGGCGGTTGTGCGGGTCCTGCGTCCGCACTCCCGGTGGTTTTTTGGGAGTCAAGCCCAGGGCGGGAGCAAGTCCGGGCACCAGAACAACCCAGGCATGCCTAGGGGGACTTTTGGAGCCCAGGTAAACCCCAGGTAAGCGAATGGGGCCTTGCAGACACCAGGTCAACCCCAGGTAAGCGAATGGGGCCTTGTAGCCACCAGGTGAACCCTAGGCAAGCGAATGGGGCCTGGCCCAGGTGCGGGGGGCACTTGTTGGAGGCTTGAGCCTGGGTGCGGGGGGCACTTGATGGAGGCTTAAGCCCCTGGCAGTTGTGCGGGTCCTGCGTCAGCACTCCCGATGGTTTTTTGGGAGTGAAGCCCAGGGCGGTAGCGAGTCCGGGCACCAGGACAACCCCAGGCATGCCTAGGGGGACTTTTGGAGCCCAGGTCAACCCCAGGCAAGCGAATGGGGCCTTGCAGCCACCAGGTCAACCCCAGGCAAGCGAATGGGGCCTAGCAGGCACCAAGGCAAACCCAGGGAAGCAAATGGGGCCCTGCAGGCCCCAGGTCAACCCCAGGCAATAGAACTGGGCGTGGCCCAGGTGGGTGGGGCACTCCTTGGAGGCTTAAGCCCGGGTGGGGGGGGCACTTGATTTAGGCTTAAGCCCTAGGGCAACCAGATCAACCCCCTGCAAGCCTATGGGGCCCTGCAGGCCCCAGGTCAACCCCAGGCAAGAGACTAGGGCCTGGCCCAGGTGTGGGGGGCACTCCTTGGAGGCTTAAGCCCGGGTTGAGGGGGCACTCCTTGGAGGCTTAAGCCCGGGTGGAGGGGGCACTCCTTGGAGGCTTAAGTCCGGGTGGAGGGGGCACTCCTTGGAGGCTTAAGGCCCTGGTGGTTGTGCGGGTCCTGCGTCCGCAATCCTGGTGGTTTTTTGGGAGTGAAGCCCAGGGCGGAACCAAGTCCGGGCACCAGGACAACGCGAGGCTTGCCTAGGGGGATGTTGGAGCCCAGGTCAACCCCAGGCAAGCGAATGGGGCCTTGCAGCCACCAGGTCAACCCCAGGCAAGCGAATGGGGCCTTGCATTCACCAGGTCGACCCCCTGCAAGCCTATGCGGCCCTGCAGCCACCAGGTCAACCCCAGGCAAGTGAATGGGGCCTGGCCCAGGTGTGGCGGGGGCACTCCTTGGAAGCTTAAGCTTGGGTGGGGGGGCACTTGATGGGGGCTTAAGCCCCTGGTGGTTTTGCGGATCTTGCGTCCGCACTCCCGGTGGTTTTTTGGGAGTCAAGCCCAGGGCGGGAGCAAGTCCGGGCACCAGAACACCCCAGGCATGCCTAGGGGGATTTTGGAGCCCAGGTAAACCCCAGGCAAGCGAATGGGGCCTGACCCCGGTGAGGGGGGCACTCCTTGGAGGCTTAAGCCCAGGTGGCGGGGGCACTTGATTTAGGCTTAAGCCCCTGGCTGTTGTGCTTGTCCTGCGTGCGCACTCCCAGTGGCTTTTTGGGAGTAAAGCCCAGGGCAGCAGCAAGTCCGAGCACCAGAACAACCCAGGCATGCCTAGGGGGACTTTGGAAGTCCAGGTCAACCCCAGGCAAGCGAATGGGCCTTGCAGCCTCCAGGTCAATCCCAGGTAAGCGAATGGGGCCTTGCAGCCACCAGGTCAACCCCCTGCAAGCCTATGGGGACCTGCAGCCACCAGGTCAACCCCAGGCAAGAGAATGGGGCCTGGCCCAGGTGTGGGGTGCACTCCTTCGAGGCTTAAGCTTGGGTGGGGGGGCACTTGATGGAGGCTTAAGCCCCTGGTGGTTTTGCGGGTCCTGCCTTCCCACTCCCGGTGGTTTTCTGGGAGTGAAGCCCAGGGCGGACCAAGTCCGGGCACCAGGACAACCGCAGGCATGCCTAGGGGGATTTTGGAGCCCAGGTAAACCCCAGGCAAGCGAATGGGGCCTGACCCCGCTGAGGGGGGCACTCCTTGGAGGCTTAAGCCCAGGTGGCGGGGGCACTTGATTTAGGCTTAAGCCCCTGGCTGTTGTGCTTGTCCTTGCGTGCGCACTCCCAGTGGCTTTTTGGGAGTAAAGCCCAGGGCAGCAGCAAGTCCGAGCACCAGAACAACCCAGGCATGCCTAGGGGGACTTTGAAAGTCCAGGTCAACCCCAGGCAAGCGAATGGGGCCTTGCAGCCTCCAGGTCAATCCCAGGTAAGCGAATGGGGCCTTGCAGCCACCAGGTCAACCCCCTGCAAGCCTATGGGGACCTGCAGCCACCAGGTCAACCCCAGGCAAGTGAATGGGGCCTGGCCCAGGTGTGGCGGGGGCACTCCTTGGAAGCTTAAGCTTGGGTGGGGGGGCACTTGATGGGGGCTTAAGCCCCTGGTGGTTTTGCGGATCTTGCGTCCGCACTCCCGGTGGTTTTTTGGGAGTCAAGCCCAGGGCGGGAGCAAGTCCGGGCACCAGAACAACCCAGGCATGCCTAGGGGGATTTTGGAGCCCAGGTAAACCCCAGGCAAGCGAATGGGGCCTGACCCCGCTGAGGGGGGCACTCCTTGGAGGCTTAAGCCCAGGTGGCGGGGGCACTTGATTTAGGCTTAAGCCCCTGGCTGTTGTGCTTGTCCTGCGTGCGCACTCCCCGTGGCTTTTTGGGAGTAAAGCCCAGGGCAGCAGCAAGTCCGAGCACCAGAACAACCCAGGCATGCCTAGGGGGACTTTGGAAGTCCAGGTCAACCCCAGGCAAGCGAATGGGCCTTGCAGCCTCCAGGTCAATCCCAGGTAAGCGAATGGGGCCTTGCAGCCACCAGGTCAACCCCCTGCAAGCCTATGGGGACCTGCAGCCACCAGGTCAACCCCAGGCAAGAGAATGGGGCCTGGCCCAGGTGTGGGGGGCACTCCTTCGAGGCTTAAGCTTGGGTGGGGGGGCACTTGATGGAGGCTTAAGCCCCTGGTGGTTTTGCGGGTCCTGCCTCCACACTCCCGGTGGTTTTCTGGGAGTGAAGCCCAGGGCGGGACCAAGTCCGGGCACCAGGACAACCACAGGCATGCCTAGGGGGATTTTGGAGCCCAGGTAAACCCCAGGCAAGCGAATGGGGCCTGACCCCGCTGAGGGGGGCACTCCTTGGAGGCTTAAGCCCAGGTGGCGGGGGCACTTGATTTAGGCTTAAGCCCCTGGCTGTTGTGCTTGTCCTGCATGCGCACTCCCAGTGGCTGTTTGGGAGTAAAGCCCAGGGCAGCAGCAAGTCCGAGCACCAGAACAACCCAGGCATGCCTAGGGGGACTTTGGAAGTCCAGGTCAACCCCAGGCAAGCGAATGGGCCTTGCAGCCTCCAGGTCAATCCCAGGTAAGCGAATGGGGCCTTGCAGCCACCAGGTCAACCCCCTGCAAGCCTATGGGGACCTGCAGCCACCAGGTCAACCCCAGGCAAGAGAATGGGGCCTGGCCCAGGTGTGGGGGGCACTCCTTCGAGGCTTAAGCTTGGGTGGGGGGGCACTTGATGGAGGCTTAAGCCCCTGGTGGTTTTGCGGGTCCTGCCTCCACACTCCCGGTGGTTTTGTGGGAGTGAAGCCCAGGGCGGGACCAAGTCCGGGCACCAGGACAACCGCAGGCATGCCTAGGGGGATTTTGGAGCCCCGGTCAACCCCAGGCAAGCGAATGGGGACTTCCCGCCTCCAGGTCAAACCCAGGTAAGCCAATGGGGCCTTGCAGCCACCAGGTCACCCCCCTGCAAGCCTCTGGGGCCCTGCAGGCCCCAGGTCAACACCAGGCAAGAGAAAGGGGCCTGGCCCAGGTGCAGGGGACACTCCTTGGAGGCTTGAACCCAGGTGGAGGAGGACTTGATGGAGGCTTAAGGCCCTGGCGGTTGTGCGGGTCCTGCATCCGCACTTCCGGTGGTTTTTTGGGAGTGAAGCTCAGAGCGGCAGCATATCCGGGGACCAGGTCAAGCCCAGGCATGCCTAGGGGGACTTTTGGAGCCCAGGTCAACCCCAGGCAAGCGAATGGGGCCTTGCAGACACCAGGTCAAACCCAGGTAAGCGAATGGGGCCTTGTAGCCACCAGGTGAACCCTTGGCAAGCGAATGGGGCCTGGCCCAGGTGCGGGGGGCACTTGTTGGAGGCTTGAGCCTGGGTGCGGGGGGCACTTGATGGAGGCTTAAGCCCCTGGCAGTTGTGCGGGTCCTGCGTCCGCACTCCTGGTGGTTTTTTCGTAGTGAAGCCCAGGGCGGTAGCGAGTCCGGGCACCAGAACAACCCAGGCATGCCTAGGGGGACTTTGGAAGTCCAGGTCAACCCCAGTCAAGCGAATGGGGCTTTGCAGCCACCAGGTCAACCCCAGGCAAGCGAATGGGGCCTAGCAGGCACCAAGGCAAACCCAGGTAAGCGAGCATGGCCTTGCATCCACCAGGTCGACCCCCTGCAAGCCTATGGGGCCCTGCAGGCCCCAGGTCAACCCCAGGCAAGAGAAAGGGGCCTTGCAGACACCAGGTCAACCCCAGGTAAGCGAATGGGGCCTTGTAGCCACCAGGTGAACCCTAGGCAAATGAATGGGGCCTGGCCCAGGTGGGGGGGGCACTTGGAGGCTTGTGCCTGGGTGCGGGGGGCACTTGATGGAGGCTTAAGCCCCTGGCGGTTGTGCGGGTCCTGCGTCCGCACTTCCGGTGGTTTTTTGGGAGTCAAGCCCAGGGCGGGAGCAAGTCCGGGCACCAGAACAACCCAGGCTTGCCTAGGGGGACTTTTGGAGCCCAGGTCAACCCCAGGCAAGCGAATGGGGCCTTGCAGACACCAGGTCAACCCCAGGTAAGCGAATGGGGCCTTGTAGCCACCAGGTGAACCCTTGGCAAGCGAATGGGGCCTGGCCCAGGTGCGGGGGGCACTTGTTGGAGGCTTGAGCCTGGGTGCGGGGGGCACTTGATGGAGGCTTAAGCCCCTGGCAGTTGTGCGGGTCCTGCGTCCGCACTACCGGTGGTTTTTTGGGAGTGAAGCCCAGGGCGGTAGCGAGTCCGGGCACCAGAACAACCCAGGCATGCCTAGGGGGACTTTGGAAGTCCAGGTCAACCCCAGGCAAGCGAATGGGCCTTGCAGCCTCCAGGTCAATCCCAGGCAAGCGAGCGGGGCCTTGCATCCACCAGGTAGACCCCCTGCAAGCCTATGTGGCCCTGCAGCCACCAGGTCAACCCCAGGCAAGTGAATGGGGCCTGGCCCAGGTGTGGGGGGGGCACTCCTTGGAGGCTTAAGCTTGGGTGGGGGGGCACTTGATGGGGGCTTAAGCCCCTGGTGCTTTTGCGGGTCTTGCGTCCGCAGTCCCGGTGGTTTTGTGGGAGTGAAGCCCAGGGCGGAACCAAGTCCCGGCACCAGAACAACCCCAGGCATTCCTAGGGGGACTTTTGGAGCCCCGGTTAACCCCAGGCAAGCGAATGGGGCCTTGCAGACACCAGGTCAACCCCAGGTAAACAAATGGGGCCTTGTAGCCACCAGGTGAACCCTAGGCGAATGAATGGGGCCTGGCCCAGGTGCGGGGGGCACTTGGAGGCTTGAACCTGGCTGCGGGGGGCACTTGATGGAGGCTTAAGCCCCTGGCAGTTGTGCGGGTCCTGCGTCAGCACTCCCGATGGTTTTTTGGGAGTGAAGCCCAGGGCGGTAGCGAGTCCGGGCACCAGGACAACCCCAGGCATGCCTAGGGGGACTTTTGGAGCCCAGGTCAACCCCAGGCAAGCGAATGGGGCCTTGCAGCCACCAGGTCAACCCCAGGCAAGCGAATGGGGCCTAGCAGGCACCAAGGCAAACCCAGGGAAGCAAATGGGGCCCTGCAGGCCCCAGGTCAACCCCAGGCAATAGAACTGGGCGTGGCCCAGGTGGGTGGGGCACTCCTTGGAGGCTTAAGCCCGGGTGGGGGGGGCACTTGATTTAGGCTTAAGCCCTAGGGCAACCAGATCAACCCCCTGCAAGCCTATGGGGCCCTGCAGGCCCCAGGTCAACCCCAGGCAAGAGACTAGGGCCTGGCCCAGGTGTGGGGGGCACTCCTTGGAGGCTTAAGCCCGGGTTGAGGGGGCACTCCTTGGAGGCTTAAGCCCGGGTGGAGGGGGCACTCCTTGGAGGCTTAAGTCCGGGTGGAGGGGGCACTCCTTGGAGGCTTAAGGCCCTGGTGGTTGTGCGGGTCCTGCGTCCGCAATCCTGGTGGTTTTTTGGGAGTGAAGCCCAGGGCGGAACCAAGTCCGGGCACCAGGACAACGCGAGGCTTGCCTAGGGGGATGTTGGAGCCCAGGTCAACCCCAGGCAAGCGAATGGGGCCTTGCAGCCACCAGGTCAACCCCAGGCAAGCGAATGGGGCCTTGCATTCACCAGGTCGACCCCCTGCAAGCCTATGCGGCCCTGCAGCCACCAGGTCAACCCCAGGCAAGTGAATGGGGCCTGGCCCAGGTGTGGCGGGGGCACTCCTTGGAAGCTTAAGCTTGGGTGGGGGGGCACTTGATGGGGGCTTAAGCCCCTGGTGGTTTTGCGGATCTTGCGTCCGCACTCCCGGTGGTTTTTTGGGAGTCAAGCCCAGGGCGGGAGCAAGTCCGGGCACCAGAACACCCCAGGCATGCCTAGGGGGATTTTGGAGCCCAGGTAAACCCCAGGCAAGCGAATGGGGCCTGACCCCGGTGAGGGGGGCACTCCTTGGAGGCTTAAGCCCAGGTGGCGGGGGCACTTGATTTAGGCTTAAGCCCCTGGCTGTTGTGCTTGTCCTGCGTGCGCACTCCCAGTGGCTTTTTGGGAGTAAAGCCCAGGGCAGCAGCAAGTCCGAGCACCAGAACAACCCAGGCATGCCTAGGGGGACTTTGGAAGTCCAGGTCAACCCCAGGCAAGCGAATGGGCCTTGCAGCCTCCAGGTCAATCCCAGGTAAGCGAATGGGGCCTTGCAGCCACCAGGTCAACCCCCTGCAAGCCTATGGGGACCTGCAGCCACCAGGTCAACCCCAGGCAAGAGAATGGGGCCTGGCCCAGGTGTGGGGGGCACTCCTTCGAGGCTTAAGCTTGGGTGGGGGGGCACTTGATGGAGGCTTAAGCCCCTGGTGGTTTTGCGGGTCCTGCCTCCACACTCCCGGTGGTTTTGTGGGAGTGAAGCCCAGGGCGGGACCAAGTCCGGGCACCAGGACAACCGCAGGCATGCCAAGGGGGATTTTGGAGCCCCGGTCAACCCCAGGCAAGCGAATGGGGACTTCCAGCCTCCAGGTCAAACCCAGGTAAGCCAATCGGGCCTTGCAGCCACCAGGTCACCCCCCTGCAAGCCTCTGGGGCCCTGCAGGCCCCAGGTCAACACCAGGCAAGAGAAAGGGGCCTGGCCCAGGTGCAGGGGACACTCCTTGGAGGCTTGAACCCAGGTGGAGGAGGACTTGATGGAGGCTTAAGGCCGTGGCGGTTGTGCGGGTCCTGCATCCGCACTTCCGGTGGTTTTTTGGGAGTGAAGCTCAGAGCGGCAGCATATCCGGGGACCAGGTCAAGCCCAGGCATGCCTAGGGGGACTTTTGGAGTCCAGGTCAACCCCAGGCAAGCGAATGGGGCCTTGCAGACACCAGGTCAACCCCAGGTAAGCGAATGGGGCCTTGTAGCCACCAGGTGAACCCTTGGCAAGCGAATGGGGCCTGGCCCAGGTGCGGGGGGCACTTGTTGGAGGCTTGAGCCTGGGTGCGGGGGGCACTTGATGGAGGCTTAAGCCCCTGGCAGTTGTGCGGGTCCTGCGTCCGCACTCCTGGTGGTTTTTTCGTAGTGAAGCCCAGGGCGGTAGCGAGTCCGGGCACCAGAACAACCCAGGCATGCCTAGGGGGACTTTGGAAATCCAGGTCAACCCCAGGCAAGCGAATGGGCCTTGCAGCCTCCAGGTCAATCCCAGGCAAGCGAGCGGGGCCTTTCATCCACCAGGTCGACCCCCTGCAAGCCTATGTGGCCCTGCAGCCACCAGGTCAACCCCAGGCAAGTGAATGGGGCCTGGCCCAGGTGTGGGGGGGGCACTCCTTGGAGGCTTAAGCTTGGGTGGGGGGGCACTTGATGGGGGCTTAAGCCCCTGGTGCTTTTGCGGGTCTTGCGTCCGCAGTCCCGGTGGTTTTGTGGGAGTGAAGCCCAGGGCGGAACCAAGTCCCGGCACCAGAACAACCCCAGGCATTCCTAGGGGGACTTTTGGAGCCCCGGTCAACCCCAGGCAAGCGAATGGGGCCTTGCAGACACCAGGTCAACCCCAGGTAAACGAATGGGGCCTTGTAGCCACCAGGTGAACCCTAGGCAAATGAATGGGGCCTGGCCCAGGTGGGGGGGGCACTTGGAGGCTTGTGCCTGGGTGCGGGGGGCACTTGATGGAGGCTTAAGCCCCTGGCGGTTGTGCGGGTCCTGCGTCCGCACTCCCGGTGGTTTTTTGGGAGTCAAGCCCAGGGCGGGAGCAAGTCCGGGCACCAGAACAACCCAGGCATGCCTAGGGGGACTTTTGGAGCCCAGGTAAACCCCAGGCAAGCGAATGGGGCCTTGCAGACACCAGGTCAACCCCAGGTAAGCGAATGGGGCCTTGCAGCCACCAGGTCAACCCCAGGCAAGCGAATGGGGCCTAGCAGGCACCAAGGCAAACCCAGGGAAGCAAATGGGGCCCTGCAGGCCCCAGGTCAACCCCAGGCAATAGAACTGGGCGTGGCCCAGGTGGGTGGGGCACTCCTTGGAGGCTTAAGCCCGGGTGGGGGGGGCACTTGATTTAGGCTTAAGCCCTAGGGCAACCAGATCAACCCCCTGCAAGCCTATGGGGCCCTGCAGGCCCCAGGTCAACCCCAGGCAAGAGACTAGGGCCTGGCCCAGGTGTGGGGGGCACTCCTTGGAGGCTTAAGCCCGGGTTGAGGGGGCACTCCTTGGAGGCTTAAGCCCGGGTGGAGGGGGCACTCCTTGGAGGCTTAAGTCCGGGTGGAGGGGGCACTCCTTGGAGGCTTAAGGCCCTGGTGGTTGTGCGGGTCCTGCGTCCGCAATCCTGGTGGTTTTTTGGGAGTGAAGCCCAGGGCGGAAGCAAGTCCGGGCACCAGGACAACGCGAGGCTTGCCTAGGGGGATGTTGGAGCCCAGGTCAACCCCAGGCAAGCGAATGGGGCCTTGCAGCCACCAGGTCAACCCCAGGCAAGCGAATGGGGCCTTGCATTCACCAGGTCGACCCCCTGCAAGCCTATGCGGCCCTGCAGCCACCAGGTCAACCCCAGGCAAGTGAATGGGGCCTGGCCCAGGTGTGGCGGGGGGCACTCCTTGGAAGCTTAATCTTGGGTGGGGGGGCACTTGATGGGGGCTTAAGCCCCTGGTGGTTTTGCGGATCTTGCGTCCGCACTCCCGGTGGTTTTTTGGGAGTCAAGCCCAGGGCGGGAGCAAGTCCGGGCACCAGAACACCCCAGGCATGCCTAGGGGGATTTTGGAGCCCAGGTAAACCCCAGGCAAGCAAATGGGGCCTGACCCCGGTGAGGGGGGCACTCCTTGGAGGCTTAAGCCCAGGTGGCGGGGGCACTTGATTTAGGCTTAAGCCCCTGGCTGTTGTGCTTGTCCTGCGTGCGCACTCCCAGTGGCTTTTTGGGAGTAAAGCCCAGGGCAGCAGCAAGTCCGAGCACCAGAACAACCCAGGCATGCCTAGGGGGACTTTGGAAGTCCAGGTCAACCCCAGGCAAGCGAATGGGCCTTGCAGCCTCCAGGTCAATCCCAGGTAAGCGAATGGGGCCTTGCAGCCACCAGGTCAACCCCCTGCAAGCCTATGGGGACCTGCAGCCACCAGGTCAACCCCAGGCAAGAGAATGGGGCCTGGCCCAGGTGTGGGGGGGCACTCCTTCGAGGCTTAAGCTTGGGTGGGGGGGCACTTGATGGAGGCTTAAGCCCCTGGTGGTTTTGCGGGTCCTGCCTCCACACTCCCGGTGGTTTTGTGGGAGTGAAGCCCAGGGCGGGACCAAGTCCGGGCACCAGGACAACCGCAGGCATGCCTAGGGGGATTTTGGAGCCCCGGTCAACCCCAGGCAAGCGAATGGGGACTTCCAGCCTCCAGGTCAAACCCAGGTAAGCCAATCGGGCCTTGCAGCCACCAGATCACCCCCCTGCAAGCCTCTGGGGCCCTGCAGGCCCCAGGTCAACACCAGGCAAGAGAAAGGGGCCTGGCCCAGGTGCAGGGGACACTCCTTGGAGGCTTGAACCCAGGTGGAGGAGGACTTGATGGAGGCTTAAGGCCCTGGCGGTTGTGCGGGTCCTGCATCCGCACTTCCGGTGGTTTTTTGGGAGTGAAGCTCAGAGCGGCAGCATATCCGGGGACCAGGTCAAGCCCAGGCATGCCTAGGGGGACTTTTGGAGCCCAGGTCAACCCCAGGCAAGCGAATGGGGCCTTGCAGCCACCAGGTCAACCCCAGGCAAGCGAATGGGGCCTAGCAGGCACCAAGGCAAACCCAGGGAAGCAAATGGGGCCCTACAGGCCCCAGGTCAACCCCAGGCAATAGAACTGGGCGTGGCCCAGGTGGGTGGGGCACTCCTTGGAGGCTTAAGCCCGGGTGGGGGGGGCACTTGATTTAGGCTTAATCCCTAGGGCAAACAGATCAACCCCCTGCAAGCCTATGGGGCCCTGCAGGCCCCAGGTCAACACCAGGCAAGAGAAAGGGGCCTGGCCCAGGTGCAGGGGACACTCCTTGGAGGCTTAAGCCCAGGTGGGGGAGGACTTGATGGAGGCTTAAGGCCGTGGTGGTTGTGCGTGTCCTGCGTCCGCACTTCCGGTGGTTTTTTGGGAGTGAAGCCCAGAGCGGCAGCATATCCGGGCACCAGGTCAAGCCCAGGCATGCCTAGAGGGACTTTTGGAGCCCAGGTCAACCCCAGGCAAGCGAATGGGGCCTTGCAGCCACCAGGTCAACCCCAGGCAAGCGAATGGGGCCTAGCAGTCACCAAGGCAAACCCAGGTAAGCAAATGGGGCCCTGCAGGCCCCAGGTCAACCCCAGGCAATAGAACTGGGCGTGGCCCAGGTGGGTGGGGCACTCCTTGGAGGCTTAAGCCCGGGTGGGGGGGGGCACTTGATTTAGGCTTAAGCCCTAGGGCAACCAGGTCAACCCCCTGCAAGCCTATGGGGCCCTGCTGGCCCCAGGTCAACCCCAGGTAAGAGACTAGGGCCTGGGCCAGGTGTGGGGGGGCACTCCTTGGAGACTTAAGCCCGGGTTGAGGGGGCACTCCTTGGAGGCTTAAGCCCGGGTGGAGGGGGCACTCCTTGGAGGCTTAAGCCCGGGTGGAGGGGGCACTCCTTGGAGGCTTAAGGCCCTGGTGGTTGTGCGGGTCCTGCGTCCGCACTCCCGGTGGTTTTTTGGGAGTGAAGCCCAGGGCTTAACCAAGTCCGGGCACCAGGACAACGCGAGGCATGCCTAGGGGGATGTTGGAGCCCAGGTCAACCCCAGGCAAGCGAATGGGGCCTAGCAGGCACCAAGGCAAACCCAGGTAAGCGAGCGGGGCCTTGCATCCACCAGGTCGACCCCCTGCAAGCCTATGCGGCCGTGCAGCCACCAGGTCTACCCCAGGCAAGTGAATGGGGCATGGCCCAGGTGTGGGGGGGGCACTCCTTGGAGGCTTAAGCTTGGGTGGGGGGGGACTTGATGGGCGCTTAAGCCCCTGGTGGTTTTGCGGGTCTTGCGTCCGCACTCCCGGTGGTTTTGTGGTAGTGAAGCCCAGGGCGGAACCAAGTCCGGGCACCAGAACAACCCAGGCATGCCTAGGGGGACTTTTGGAGCCCAGGTAAACCCCAGGCAAGCGAATGGGGCCTGACCCCGGTGAGGGGGGCACTCCTTGGAGGCTTAAGCCCATGCCTAGGGGGAATTTTCGAGCCCAGGTAAACCCCAGGCAAGCGAAGGTGGCGGGGGCACTTGATTTAGGCTTAAGCCCCTGGCTGTTGTGCTTGTCCTGCGTGCGCACTCCCAGTGGCTTTTTGGGAGTAAAGCCCAGGGCAGCAGCAAGTCCGAGCACCAGAACAACCTAGGCATGCCTAGGGGGACTTTGGAAGTCCAGGTCAACCCCAGGCAAGCGAATGGGCCTTGCAGCCTTCAGGTCAATCCAAGGTAAGCGAACGGGGCCTTGCAGCCACCAGGTCAACCCCCTGCAAGCCTATGGGGACCTGCAGCCACCAGGTCAACCCCAGGCAAGCGAATGGGGCCTTGCAGACACCAGGTGAACCCCAGGTAAGCGAATGGGGCCTTGTAGCCACCAGGTGAACCCTAGGCAAATGAATGGGGCGTGGCCCAGGTGGGGGGGGCACTTGGAGGCTTGTGCCTGGGTGCCGGGGGCACTTGATGGAGGCTTAAGCCCCTGGCGGTTGTGCGGGTCCTGCGTCCGCACTCCCGGTGGTTTTTTGGGAGTGAAGCCCAGGGCGGGAGCAAGTCCGGGCAGTAGAACAACCCAGGCATGCCTAGGGGGACTTTTGGAGCCCAGGTAAACCCCAGGCAAGCGAATGGGGCCTGACCCCGGTGAGGTGGGCACTCCTTGGAGGCTTAAGCCCAGGTGGCGTGGGCACTTGATTTAGGCTTAAGCCCCTGGCTGTTGTGCTTGTCCTGCGTGCGCACTCCCAGTGGCTTTTTGGGAGTGAAGCCCAGGGCAGCAGCAAGTCCGGGCACCAGAACAACCCAGGCATGCCTGGGGGGACTTTGGAAGTCCAGGTCAACCCCAGGCAAGCGAATGGGCCTTGCAGCCTGCAGGTCAAACCCAGGAAAGCCAATGGGGCCTTGCAGCCACCAGGTCACCCCCCTGCAAGCCTATGGGGCCCTGCAGGCCCCAGGTCAACACCAGGCAAGAGAAAGGGGCCTGGCCCAGGTGCAGGGGACACTCCTTGGAGGCTTAAACCCAGGTGGGGGAGGACTTGATGGAGGCTTAAGGCCGTGGTGGTTGTGCGTGTCCTGCATCCGCACTTCCGGTGGTTTTTTGGGAGTGAAGCTCAGAGCGGCAGCATATGCGGGGACCAGGTCAAGCCCAGGCATGCCTAGGGGGACTTTTGGAGCCCCGGTCAACCCCAAGCAAGCGAATGGGGCCATGCAAACCCAGGTCAACCCCAGGCAAGCGAATGGGGCCTAGCAGGCACCAAGGCAAACCCAGGTAAGCGATAGGGCCCTGCACCCACCAGGTCAACCCCAGGCAAGTGAATGGGGCCTGGCCCAGGTGTGGGGGGGGCACTCCTTGGAGGCTTAAGCTTGGGTGGGGGGGCACTTGATGGGCGCTTAAGCCCCTGGTGGTTTTGCCGGTCTTGCGTCCGCACTCCCGGTGGTTTTGTGGGAGTGAAGCCCAGGGCGGAACCAAGTCCGGGCACCAGAACAACCCCAGGCATTCCTAGGGGGACTTTTGGAGCCCTGGTCAACCGCAGGCAAGCGAATGGGGCCTTGCAGACACCAGGTCAACCCCAGGTAAGCGAATGGGGCCTTGTAGCCACCAGGTGAACCCTAGGCGAATGAATGGGGCCTGGCCCAGGTGGGGGGGGGCACTTGGAGGCTTGTGCCTGGGTGCGGGGGGCACTTGATGGAGGCTTAAGCCCCTGGCGGTTGTGCGGGTCCTGCGTCCGCCCTCCCGGTGGTTTTTTGGGAGTCAAGCCCAGGGCGGGAGCACGTCCGGGCACCAGAACAACCCAGGCATGCCTAGGGAGACTTTTGGAGCCCAGGTAAAACCCATGCAAGCGAATGGGGCCTGACCCCGGTGAGGGGGGCACTCCTTGGAGGCTTAAGCCCAGGTGGCGGGGGCACTTGATTTAGGCTTAAGCCCCTGGCTGTTGTGCTTGTCCTGCGTGCGCACTCCCAGTGGCTTCTTGGGAGTGAAGCCCAGGGCAGCAGCAAGTCCGGGCACAAGAACAACCCAGGCATGCCTAGGGGGACTTTGGAAGTCCAGGTCAACCCCAGGCAAGCGAATGGGCCTTGAAGCCTCCAGGTCAAACCCAGGGAAGCAAATCAGGCCTAGGAGGCACCAAGGCAAACCCAGGGAAGCAAATGGGGCCTTGCAGGCCCCAGGTCAACTGCAGGCAATAGAACTGGGCATGGCCAATGTGGGTTGGGCACTCCTTGGAGGCTTAAGCTTGGGTGGGGGGGCACTTGATGTAGGCTTAAGCCCCTGGTGGTATTTCGGGTCCTTCGTCCACAATCCCGTTGGTTTTCTGCGAGTGAAGCCCAGGGCGGGACCAAGTCTGGGCACCAGGACAACGCCAGGCATGCCTATGGGGATTTTGGAGCCCAGGTCAAACCCAGGTAAGCGAATGGGGCCTTGGAGCCACCAGGTCAACCCCAGGCAAGCGAATGGGCCCTAGCAGGCACCAAGGCAAACCCAGGTAAGCGAGCGGGGCCTTGCAGCCACCAGGTCGACCCCCTGCAAGCCTATGGGGCCCTGTAGCCACCAGGTCAACCCCAGGCAAGTGAATGGGGCCTGGCCCAGGTGTGGGGGAGGCACTCCTTGGAGGCTTAAGCTTGGGTGGGGGGGCACTTGATGGGGGCTTAAGCCCCTGGTGGTTTTGCGGGTCTTGCGTCCGCACTCCCGGTGGTTTTGTGGGAGTGAAGCCCAGGGCGGAACCGAGTCCGTGCACCAGAACAACCCCAGGCATTCCTAGGGGTCTTTTGGAGCCGAGGTCAACCCCAGGCAAGCGAATGGGGCCTTGCAGACACCAGGTCAACCCCAGGTAAGCGAATGGGGCCTTGTAGCCACCAGGTGAACCCTAGGCAAATGAATGGGGCCTGGGCACGGTGGGGGGGGGCGCTTGGAGGCTTGTGCCTGGGTGCGGGGGGCACTTGATGGAGGCTTAAGCCCCTGGCGGTTTTTCGGGTCCTGCGTCCGCACTCCCGGTGGTTTTGTGGGAGTGAAGCCCAAGGTGGGACCAAGTCCGGGCACCAGGACAACCGCAGGCATGCCTAGGGGGATTTTGGAGCCCCGGTCAACCCCAGGCAAGCGAATGGGGCCTTCCATCCTCCAGGTCAAACCCAGGTAAGCCAATGGGGCCTTGCAGCCACCAGGTCACCCCCCTGCAAGCCTATGGGGCCCTGCAGGCCCCAGGTCAACCCCAGGCTAGAGAAATTGGCCTCACCCAGGTGCAGGGGACACTCCTTGGAGGCTTAAACCCAGGTGGGGGAGGACTTGATGGAGGCTTAAGGCCGTGGCGGTTGTGCGGGTCCTGCATCCGCACTTCTGGTGGTTTTTTGGGAGTGAAGCTAAGAGCGGCAGCATATCCGGGGACCAGGTCAAGCCCAGACATGACTAGGGGGACTTTTGGAGCCCAGGTCAACCCCAGGCAAGCTAATGGGGCCTTGCAGCCACCTGGTCAACCCCAGGCAAGCGAATCGGGCCTAGCAGGCACCAAGGCAAACCCAGGGAAGCAAATGGGGCCCTGCAGGCCCCAGGTCAACCCCAGGCAAGAGAAAGGGGCCTGGCCCAGGTGGGTGGGGCAGTCCTTGGAGGCTTAAGCCCGGTTGCGGGCGCCACTTGATTTAGGCTTAAGCCTCTGGCTGTTGTGCGTGTCCTGCGTCCACACTCCCAGTGGTGTTTTGGGAGTGAAGCCCAGGCCAGAAGCAAGTCCAGGCACCACAACAACCCAGACATGCCTAGGGGGACTTTTGGAGCCCAGGTCAACCCCAGGCAAGCGAATGGGGCCTTGCAGCCTCCAGGTCAAACCCAGTTAAGCGAATGGCGCCTTGCAGCCTCCAGGTCAAACCCAGGTAAGCGAATGGGGCCTTGCAGCCACCAGGTCAACACCCTGCAAGCCTATGGGGCCCTGCAGGCCCCAGGTCAACCTCAGGCAAGAGACTACAGCCTGGCCCAGGTGTGGGGGGCACTCCTTGGAGGCTTAAGGCCCTGTTGGTTGTGCGGTTCCTGCATCCGCACTCCCGGTGGTTTTTTCGGAGTGAAGCCCAGGGCGGAACCAAGTCCGGGCACCAGGACAACGCCAGGCATGCCTAGGGGTATTTTGGAGCCCAGGTCAACCCCAGGCAAGCGAATGGGGCCTAGCAGGCACCAAGGCAAACCCAGGGAAGCGAGCGGGGCCTTGCAGCCACCAGGTCGACCCCCTGCAAGACTATGGGGCCCTGCAGCCACCAGGTCAACCCCAGGCAAGTGAATGGGGCCTGGCCCAGGTGTGGAGGGGGCACTCCTTGGACGCTTAATCTTGGGTGGGGGCCACTTGATGGAGGCTTAAGCCCCTGGTGGTTTTGCGGGTCTTGCGTCAGCACTCAAGGTGGTTTTGTGGGAGTGAAGCCCACGTCGTAACCAAGTCCGGGCACCAGAACCACCCCAGGCATTCCTAGTGGGACTTTTGGAGCCCAGGTCAACCCCAGGCAAGCGAATGGGGCCTTGCAGACACCAGGTCAACCCCAGTTAAGGGAATGGGGCCTGTAGCCGCCAGGTGAACCCTAGGAAAGCGAATGGGGCCTGGCCTAGGTGCGGGAGGCACTTGTTGGAGGCTTGAGCCTGGGTGCGTGGGGCACTGGATGGAGGTTTAAGCCCCTGGCGGTTGTGCGGGTCCTGCGTCCCCACTCCCGGTGGTTTTTTTGTAGTGAAGCCCAGGGCGGGAGCAAGTCCGGGCACCAGGACAACTCCAGGCATGCCTAGGGGGATTTTGGAGCCCCGGTCAACCCCAGGCAAGCGAATGGGGCCTTGCAGCCACCAGGTCAACCCCAGGCAAGCGAATGGGGCCTTGCATTCACCAGGTCGACCCCCTGCAAGCCTATGCGGCCCTGCAGCCACCAGGTCAACCCCAGGCAAGTGAATGGGGCCTGGCCCAGGTGTGGCGAAGGCACTCCTTGGAGGCTTAAGCTTGGGTGGGGGGGCACTTGATGGGGGCTTAAGCCCCTGGTGGTTTTGCGGGTCTTGTGTCCGCACTCCCGGTGGTTTTGTGGGAGTGAAGCCCAGGGCGGAACCAAGTCCCGGCAACAGAACAACCCCAGGCATTCCTAGGGGGACTTTTGGAGCCCCGGTCAACCCCAGGCAAGCGAATGGGGCCTTGCAGACACCAGGTCAACCCCAGGTAAACGAATGGGGCCTTGTAGCCACCAGGTGAACCCTAGGCAAATGAATGGGGCCTGGCCCAGGTGGGGGGGGCACTTGGAGGCTTGTGCCTGGGTGCGGGGGGCACTTGATGGAGGCTTAAGCCCCTGGCGGTTGTGCGGGTCCTGCGTCCGCACTCCCGGTGGTTTTTTGGGAGTCAAGCCCAGGGAGGGAGCAAGTCCGGGCACCAGAACAACCCAGGCATGCCTAGGGGGACTTTTGGAGCCCAGGTCAACCCCAGGCAAGCGAATGGGGCCTTGCAGCCACCAGGTCAACCCCAGGCAAGCGAATGGGGCCTAGCAGGCACCAAGGCAAACCCAGGGAAGCAAATGGGGCCCTGCAGGCCCCAGGTCAACCCCAGGCAATAGAACTGGGCGTGGCCCAGGTGGGTGGGGCACTCCTTGGAGGCTTAAGCCCGGGTGGGGGGGGCACTTGATTTAGGCTTAAGCCCTAGGGCAACCAGATCAACCCCCTGCAAGCCTATGGGGCCCTGCAGGCCCCAGGTCAACCCCAGGCAAGAGACTAGGGCCTGGCCCAGGTGTGGGGGGCACTCCTTGGAGGCTTAAGCCCGGGTTGAGGGGGCACTCCTTGGAGGCTTAAGCCCGGGTGGAGGGGGCACTCCTTGGAGGCTTAAGTCCGGGTGGAGGGGGCACTCCTTGGAGGCTTAAGGCCCTGGTGGTTGTGCGGGTCCTGCGTCCGCACTCCTGGTGGTTTTTTGGGAGTGAAGCCCAGGGCGGAACCAAGTCCGGGCACCAGGACAACGCGAGGCTTGCCTAGGGGGATGTTGGAGCCCAGGTCAACCCCAGGCAAGCGAATGGGGCCTTGCAGCCACCAGGTCAACCCCAGGCAAGCGAATGGGGCCTTGCATTCACCAGGTCGACCCCCTCCAAGCCTATGCGGCCCTGCAGCCACCAGGTCAACCCCAGGCAGGTGAATGGGGCCTGGCCCAGGTGTGGCGGGGGCACTCCTTGGAGGCTTAAGCTTGGGTGGGGGGGCACTTGATGGGGGCTTAAGCCCCTGGTGGTTTTGTGGATCTTGCGTCCGCACTCCCGGTGGTTTTTTGGGAGTCAAGCCCAGGGCGGGAGCAAGTCCGGGCACCAGAACAACCCAGGCATGCCTAGGGGGACTTTTGGAGCCCAGGTAAACCCCAGGCAAGCGAATGGGGCCTGACCCCGGTGAGGGGGGCACTCCTTGGAGGCTTAAGCCCAGGTGGCGGGGGCACTTGATTTAGGCTTAAGCCCCTGGCTGTTGTGCTTGTCCTGCGTGCGCACTCCCAGTGGCTTTTTGGGAGTAAAGCCCAGGGCAGCAGCAAGTCCGAGCACCAGAACAACCCAGGCATGCCTAGGGGGACTTTGGAAGTCCAGGTCAACCCCAGGCAAGCGAATGGGCCTTGCAGCCTCCAGGTCAATCCCAGGTAAGCGAATGGGGCCTTGCAGCCACCAGGTCAACCCCCTGCAAGCCTATGGGGACCTGCAGCCACCAGGTCAACCCCAGGCAAGAGAATGGGGCCTGGCCCAGGTATGGGGGGCACTCCTTCGAGGCTTAAGCTTGGGTGGGGGGGCACTTAGTTTCATAGTTTCATAGTAGCTAGAGTCGGAAGGGACCTAGGTAGATCATCTAGTCCGACCCCCTGCCTTAGCAGGAAAGAGCACCGGGGTCAGATGACCCCGGCAAGGTGCTCATCTAACTTCCTTTTAAAAATCCCCAGGCTCGGAGCCTGCACCACTTCCCCTGGAAGCTGGTTCCAGGCCCTAGCCACCCTGACTGTGAAGTAGCGCCTCCTAATATCTAATCTAAACTTACCCTCCGCCAGTTTGTGACCGTTATTCCTGGTCACTCCTGGCAGCGCACGGGGGAACAGGGACTCCCCCAATACCTGCTGATCCCCCCTGACCAGTTTGTAGCAGGCCACAAGGTCCCCCCTTAGCCTTCTCTTGTGGAGGCTAAACAGGTTCAGGTCCCGTAGCCTATCCTCATAAGGCCTGCCCTGCTGACCCCTGATCATATGAGTGGCCCTCCTCTGAACTCTTTCCATATTGTCCACGTCCCTCTTGAAGTGTGGCGCCCAGAACTGGACGCAGTACTCCAGCTGCGGCCTGACCAGTGCCGCATAGAGGGGGAGGATCACCTCCCTGGACCTGCTCGAGATGCATCTGTGGATGCATGATAGGGTACGATTGGCCTTCTTGACTGCCTCCCCACACTGCCGGCCCATGTTCATCGTGGAGTCAATGACGACTCCAAGATCCTTTTCCGTCTCCGTGCTGGCAAGAGGAGAGTTCCCCAACCCGTAAGTGTGGTGCCGGTTCTTCCTCCCCATGTGCAACACCTTGCACTTATCAGTGTTAAACCCCATCCTATTCTCATCCGCCCACCGTTGCAACCTGTCAAGGTCAGCTTGTAGCCTATTGCACCCTTCTAGTGCACCCACATCCCCCCACATCTTAGTGTCATCAGCAAACTTGAACAGGGTGCTTTCTACCCCCTCATCCAAGTCACTGATGAAGATGTTGAACAGTGCAGGCCCGAGGACCGAGCCCTGCGGAACCCCACTGCCCACATCCTTCCAGGTCGAGAAGAACCCATCCACTACCACCCTCTGGGTGCGGCCCTCCAACCAGTTGGCGACCCATTTGACCGTGTGGGCATCGACACCACAGTCTCTCAGCTTTTTGATGAGGACAGGGTGAGAGACAGTGTCGAAAGCCTTCCGGAAGTCCAAAAAGACTACATCCACAGCAACCCCTGCGTCTAATGATTTGGTGACCTGATCGTAAAAGGCCACCAGGTTGGTCTGACAAGACCTGCCACTGATAAACCCATGTTGGTTGCCCCTGAGCACGCTTAAGCCCCTGGTGGTTTTGCGGGTCCTGCCTCCACACTCCCGGTGGTTTTCTGGGAGTGAAGCCCAGGGCGGGACCAAGTCCGGGCACCAGGACAACCGCAGGCATGCCTAGGGGGATTTTGGAGCCCCGGTCAACCCCAGGCAAGCGAATGGGGACTTCCAGCCTCCAGGTCAAACCCAGGTAAGCCAATGGGGCCTTGCAGCCACCAGGTCACTCCCCTTCAAGCCTCTGGGGCCCTGCAGGCCCCAGGTCAACACCAGGCAAAGGAAAGGGGCCTGGCCCACGTGCAGGGGACACTCCTTGGAGGCTTGAACCCAGGTGGAGGAGGACTTGATGGAGGCTTAAGGCCGTGGCGGTTGTGCGGGTCCTGCATCCGCACTTCCGGTGGTTTTTTGGGAGTGAAGCTCAGAGCGGCAGCATATCCGGGGACCAGGTCAAGCCCAGGCATGCCTAGGGGGACTTTTGGAGCCCAGGTCAACCCCAGGCAAGCGAATGGGGCCTTGCAGCCACCAGGTCAACCCCAGGCAAGCGAATGGGGCCTAGCAGGCACCAAGGCAAACCCAGGGAAGCAAATGGGGCCCTGCAGGCCCCAGGTCAACCCCAGGCAATAGAACTGGGCGTGGCCCAGGTGGGTGGGGCACTCCGTGGAGGCTTAAGCCCGGGTGGGGGGGCACTTGATTTAGGCTTAAGCCCTAGGGCAAACAGATCAACCCCCTGCAAGCCTATGGGGCCCTGCAGGCCCCAGGTCAACACCAGGCAAGAGAAAGGGGCCTGGCCCAGGTTCAGGGGACACTCCTTGGAGGCTTAAACCCAGGTGGGGGAGGACTTGATGGAGGCTTAAGGCCGTGGTGGTTGTGCGTGTCCTGCATCTGCACTTCCGGTGGTTTTTTGGGAGTGAAGCTCAGAGCGGCAGCATATCCGGGGACCAGGTCAAGCCCAGGCATGCCTAGGGGGACTTTTGGAGCCCCGGTCAACCCCAGGCAAGCGAATGGGGCCTTGCAGCCACCAGGTCAACCCCAGGCAAGCGAATGGGGCCTAGCAGGCACCAAGGCAAACCCAGGGAAGCAAATGTGGCCCTGCAGGCCCCAGGTCAACCCCAGGCAAGAGAAAGGGGCCTGGCCCAGGTGGGTGGGTCACTCCTTGGAGGCTTAAGCCCGGGTGGGGGGGGCACTTGATTTAGGCTTAAGCCCTAGGGCAACCAGGTCAACCCCCTGCAAGCCTATAGGGCCCTGCAGGCCCCAGGTCAACCCCAGGCAAGAGACTAGGGCCTGGCCCAGGTGTGGGGGGCACTCCTTGGAGGCTTAAGCCCGGGTGGAGGGGGCACTCCTTGGAGGCTTAAGCCCGGGTGGAGGGGGTACTCCTTGGAGGCTTAAGGCCCTGGTGGTTGTGCGGGTCCTGTGTCCGCACTCCCGGTGGTTTTTTGGGAGTGAAGCCCAGGGCGGAACCAAGTCCGGGCACCAGGAAAACGCGAGGCATGCCTAGGGGGATGTTGGAGCCCAGGTGAACCCCAGGCAAGCGAATGGGGCCTTGCAGCCACCAGGTCAACCCCAGGCAAGCGAATGGGGCCTTGCATTCACCAGGTCGACCCCCTGCAAGCCTATGCGGCCCTGCAGCCACCAGGTCAACCCCAGGCAAGTGAATGGGGCCTGGCCCAGGTGTGCGGGGGGCACTCCTTGGAGGCTTAAGCTTGGGTGGGGGGGCACTTGATGGAGGCTTAAGCCCCTGGTGGTTTTGCGGGTCCTGCCTCCACACTCCCGGTGGTTTTCTGGGAGTGAAGCCCAGGGCGGGACCAAGTCCGGGCACCAGGACAACCGCAGGCATGCCTAGGGGGATTTTGGAGCCCCGGTCAACCCCAGGCAAGCGAATGGGGACTTCCAGCCTCCAGATCAAACCTGGTAAGCCAATGGGGCCTTGCAGCCACCAGGTCACCCCCCTGCAAGCCTATGGGGCCCTGCAGGCCCCAGGTCAACCCCAGGTAAGCGAATGGGGCCTTCTGGCCACCAGGTGAACCCTTGGCAAGCTAATGGGGCCTGGCCCAGGTGCAGGGGGCACTTGTTGGAGGCTTGAGCCTGGGTGCGGGGGGCACTTGATGGAGGCTTAAGCCCCTGGCAGTTGTGCGGGTCCTGCGTCCGCACTCCCGGTGATTTTTTGGGAGTGAAGCCCAGGGCGGGTAGCGAGTCCGTGCACCAGAACAACCCAGGCATGCCTAGGGGGACTTTGGAAGTCCAGGTCAACCCCAGGCAAGCGAATGGGCCTTGCAGCCTCCAGGTCAATCCCAGGCAAGCGAGCGGGGCCTTGCATCCACCAGGTCGACCCCCTGCAAGCCTATGTGGCCCTGGAGCCACCAGGTCAACCCCAGGCAAGTGAATGGGGCCTGGCCCAGGTGTGGGGGGGGCACTCCTTGGAGGCTTAAGCCCGGGTTGAGGGGGCACTCCTTGGAGGCTTAAGCCCGGGTGGAGGGGGCACTCCTTGGAGGCTTAAGTTGGGTGGAGGGGGCACTCCTTGGAGGCTTAAGGCCCTGGTGGTTGTGCGGGTCCTGCGTCCGCACTCCCGGTGGTTTTTTGGGAGTGAAGCCCAGGGCGGAACCAAGTCCGGGCACCAGGACAACGCCAGGCATGCCTAGGGGGATGTTGGAGCCCAGGTCAACCCCAGGCAAGCGAATGGGGCCTTGCAGCCACCAGGTGAAACCCAGGCAAGCGAATGGGGCCTTGCATTCACCAGGTCGACCCCCTGCAAGCCTATGCGGCCCTGCAGCCACCAGGTCAACCCCAGGCAAGTGAATGGGGCCTGGCCCAGGTGTGGCGGGGGCACTCCTTGGAGGCTTAAGCTTGGGTGGGGGGGCACTTGATGGGGGCTTAAGCCCCTGGTGGTTTTGCGGGTCTTGCGTCCGCAGTCCCGGTGGTTTTGTGGGAGTGAAGCCCAGGGCGGAACCAAGTCCCGGCACCAGAACAACCCCAGGCATTCCTAGGGGGACTTTTGGAGCCCCGGTCAACCCCAGGCAAGCGAATGGGGCCTTGCAGACACCAGGTCAACCCCAGGTAAACGAATGGGGCCTTGCAGCCACCAGGTGAACCCTAGGCAAATGTATGGGGCCTGGCCCAGGTGGGGGGGGCACTTGGAGGCTTGTGCCTGGGTGCGGGGGGCACTTGATGGAGACTTAAGCCCCTGGCGGTTGTGCGGGTCCTGCGTCCGCACTCCCGGTGGTTTTTTGGGAGTCAAGCCCAGGGCGGGAGCAAGTCTGGGCACCAGAACAACCCAGGCATGCCTAGGGGGACTTTTGGAGCCCAGGTAAACCCCAGGCAAGTGAATGGGGCCTTGCAGACACCAGGTCAACCCCAGGTAAGCGAATGGGGCCTTGTAGCCACCAGGTGAACCCTAGGCAAGCGAATGGGGCCTGGCCCAGGTGGGTGGGTCACTCCTTGGAGGCTTAAGCCCGGGTGGGGGGGGCACTTGATTTAGGCTTAAGCCCTAGGGCAACCAGGTCAACCCCCTGCAAGCCTATAGGGCCCTGCAGGCCCCAGGTCAACCCCAGGCAAGAGACTAGGGCCTGGCCCAGGTGTGGGGGGCACTCCTTGGAGGCTTAAGCCCGGGTGGAGGGGGCACTCCTTGGAGGCTTAAGCCCGGGTGGAGGGGGTACTCCTTGGAGGCTTAAGGCCCTGGTGGTTGTGCGGGTCCTGTGTCCGCACTCCCGGTGGTTTTTTGGGAGTGAAGCCCAGGGCGGAACCAAGTCCGGGCACCAGGAAAACGCGAGGCATGCCTAGGGGGATGTTGGAGCCCAGGTGAACCCAAGCAAGCGAATGGGGCCTTGCAGCCACCAGGTCAACCCCAGGTAAGCGAATGGGGCCTTGCATTCACCAGGTCGACCCCCTGCAAGCCTATGCGGCCCTGCAGCCACCAGGTCAACCCCAGGCAAGTGAATGGGGCCTGGCCCAGGTGTGGGGGGGGCACTCCTTGGAGGCTTAAGCTTGGGTGGGGGGGCACTTGATGGAGGCTTAAGCCCCTGGTGATTTCGCGGGTCCTGCCTCCACACTCCCGGTGATTTTTTGGGAGTGAAGCCCAGGGCGGTAGCGAGTCCGGGCACCAGAACAACCCAGGCATGCCTAGGGGACTTTGGAAGTCCAGGTCAACCCCAGGCAAGCGAATGGGCCTTGCAGCCTCCAGGTCAATCCCAGGCAAGCGAGCGGGGCCTTGCATCCACCAGGTCGACCCCCTGCAAGCCTATGTGGCCCTGGAGCCACCAGGTCAACCCCAGGCAAGTGAATGGGGCCTGGCCCAGGTGGGGGGGGCACTTGGAGGCTTGTGCCTGGGTGCGGGGGGCACTTGATGGAGGCTTAAGCCCCTGGCGGTTGTGCGGGTCCTGCGTCCACACTCCCGGTGGCTTTTTGGGAGTCAAGCCCAGGGCGGGAGCAAGTCCGGGCACCAGAACAACCCAGGCATGCCTAGGGGGACTTTTGGAGCCCAGGTAAACCCCAGGCAAGCGAATGGGGCCTTGCAGACACCAGGTCAACCCCAGGTAAGCGAATGGGGCCTTGTAGCCACCAGGTGAACCCTAGGCAAGCGAATGGGGCCTGGCCCAGGTGCGGGGGGCACTTGTTGGAGGCTTGATCCTGGGTGCGGGGGGCACTTGATGGAGGCTTAAGCCCCTGGCAGTTGTGCGGGTCCTGCGTCCGCACTCCCGGTGGTTTTTTGGGAGTGAAGCCCAGGGCGGAACCAAGTCCGGGCACCAGGACAACGCGAGGCATGCCTAGGGGGATGTTGGAGCCCAGGTCAACCCCAGGCAAGCGAATGGGGCCTTGCAGCCACCAGGTCAACCCCAGGCAAGCGAATGGGGCCTTGCATTCACCAGGTCGACCCCCTGCAAGCCTATGCGGCCCTGCAGCCACCAGGTCAACCCCAGGCAAGTGAATGGGGCCTGGCCCAGGTGTGCGGGGGGCACTCCTTGGAGGCTTAAGCTTGGGTCGGGGGGCACTTGATGGGGGCTTAAGCCCCTGGTGGTTTTGCGGGTCTTGCGTCCGCACTCCCGGTGGTTTTGTGGGAGTGAAGCCCAGGGCGGAACCAAGTCCCGGCACCAGAACAACCCCAGGCATTCCTAGGGGGACTTTTGGAGCCCAGGTCAACCCCAGGCAAGCGAATGGGACCTTGCAGACACCAGGTCAACCCCAGGTAAGCGAATGGGGCCTTGTAGCCACCAGGTGAACCCTAAGCAAATGAATGGGGCCTGGCCCAGGTGGGGGGGGCACTTGGAGGCTTGTGCCTGGGTGGGGGGGGACTTGATGGAGGCTTAAGGCCGTGGTGGTTGTGCGGGTCCTGCATAGGCACTTCCGGTGGTTTTTTGGGAGTGAAGCTCAGAGCGGCAGCATATCCGGGGACCAGGTCAAGCCCAGGTATGCCTAGGAGGACTTTTGGAGCCCAGGTCCACCCCAGGCAAGCGAAAGGGGCCTTGCAGCCTCCAGGCCAAACCCAGGTAAGCGAATGGGGCCTTGCAGCCACCAGGTCAACCCCAGGCAAGCGAATGGGGCCTAGCAGGCACCAAGGCAAACCCAGGGAGGCAAATGGGGCCCTGCAGGCCCCAGGTCAACCCCAGGCAATAGAACTGGGCGTGGCCCAGGTGGGTGGCGCACTCCTTGGAGGCTTAAACCCGGGTGGGGGGGCACTTGATTTAGGCTTAAGCCCTTGGCTGTTGTGCGTGTCCTGCGTCCACACACCCAGTGGTGTTTTGGGAGTGAAGCCCAGGCCAGAAGCAAGTCCAGGCACCAGAACAACCCAGGCATGCCTAGGGGGACTTTTGGAGCCCAGGTCAACCCCAGGCAAGCGAATGGGGCCTTGCAGCCACCAGGTCAACCCCCTGCAAGCCTATGGGGCCCTGCAGGCCCCAGGTCAACCCCAGGCAAGAGACTAGGGCCTGGCCCAGGTGTGAGGGGCACTCCTTTGGGGCTTAAGCCCGGGTGGAGGGGGCACTCCTTGGAGGCTTTAAGCCCGGGTGGGGGGGCACTTGATGGAGGCTTAAGCCCCTGGTGGTTTTTCGGGTCCTGCGTCCGCACTCCCGGTGGTTTTGTGGGAGTGAAGCCCAGGGCGGAACCAAGTCCGGGCACCAGGACAACCCCAGGTATGCCTAGGGGGATTTTGGAGCCCCGGTCAACCCCAGGCAAGCGAATGGGGCCTTGCAGCCTACAGGTCAAACCCAGGTAAGCCAATGGAGCCTTGCAGCCACCAGGTCAACCCTCTGAAAGCCTATGGGGCCCTGCAGGCCCCAGGTCAACCCCAGGCAAGAGACTAGGGCCTGGCCCAGGTGTGAGGGGCACTCCTTGGAGGCTTAAGCCCTGGTGGAGGGGGCACTCCTTGGAGGCTTAAGCCTGGGTGGAGGGGGTACTCCTTGGAGGCTTAAGGCCCTGGTGGTTGTGCGGGTCCTGCGTCCGCACTCGCGGTGGTTTTGTGGGAGTGGAGCCCAGGGCGGGACCAAGTCCGGGCACCAGGACAACCCCAGGCATGCCTAAGGGGATTTTGGAGTCCCGGTCAACCCCAGGCACGCGAATGGGGCCTTCCAGCCTCCAGGTCAAACCCAGGCAAGCGAATGGGGCCTAGCAGGCACCAAGGCAAACCCAGGCAAGCGAATGGGGCCTTGCAGCCTCCAGGTCAAACCCAGGTAAGCGAATGGGGCCTTCCAGCCTCCAGGTCAACCCCAGGCAAGCGAATGGGGCCTAGCAGGCACCAAGGCAAACCCAGGGAAGCAAATGGGGCCGTGCAGGCCCCAGGTCAACCCCATGCAATAGAACTGGGCGTGGCCCAGGTGGGTGGGGCACTCCTTGCAGGCTTAAGCCCGGGTGGGGGGGCACTTGATTTAATCTTAAGCCCCTGGCTGTTGTGTGTGTCCTGCGTCCAAACTCCCAGTGGTATTTTGGGAGTGAAGCCCAGGCCAGAAGCAAGTTCAGGCACCAGAACAACCCAGGCGTGCCTAGGGGGACTTTTGGAGCCCAGGTCAACCCCAGGCAAGCGAATGGGGCCTTGCAGCCTCCAGGTCATACCCAGGTAAGCGAATGGGGCCTTCCAGCCTCCAGGTCAACCGCAGGCAAGCGAATGGGGCCTAGCAGGCACCAAGGCCAACCCAGGGAAGCAAATGGGGCCCTGCAGGCCCCAGGTGACCCCAGGCAATAGAACTGGGCGTGGCCTAGGTGGGTGGAGCACTCCTTGGAGGCTTAAGCCCGGTTTGGGGGGGCACTTGATTTAGGCTTAAGCCCCTGGCAGTTGTGCGTGTCCTGCGTCTACACTCCCAGTGGTGTTTTGGGAGTGAAGCCCAGGCCAGAAGCAAGTCCAAGCACCAGAACAACCCAGGAATGCCTAGGGGGGCTTTTGGAGCCCAGGTCAACCCCAGGCAAGCGAATGGGGCCTTGCAGCCTCCAGGTCAATCCCAGGTAAGCGAATGGGGCCTTGCACACAACCGGTCAACCCCCTGCAAGCCTATGGGGCCCTGCAGGCCCCAGGTCAACACCAGGCAAGAGAAAGGGGCCTGGCCCAGGTGCAGGGGACACTCCTTGGAGGCTTAAACCCAGGTGGGGGAGGACTTGATGGAGGCTTAAGGCCGTGGTGGTTGTGCGGGTCCTGCATCCGCACTTCCGGTGGTTTTTTGGGAGTGAAGCTCAGAGCGGCAGCATATCCGGGGACCAGATCAAGCCCAGGCATGCCTAGGGGGACTTTTGGAGCCCCGGTCAACCCCAGGCAAGCGAATGGGGCCTTGCAGACACCAGGTCAACCCCAGGTAAGCGAATGGGGCCTTGTAGCCACCAGGTGAACCCTAGGCAAGCGAATGGGGCCTGGCCCAGGTGCGGGGGACACTTGTTGGAGGCTTGAGCCTGGGTGCGGGGGGCACTTGATGGAGGCTTAAGCCCCTGGCAGTTGTGCGGGTCCTGCGTCCGCACTCCCGGTGGTTTTTTGGGAGTGAAGCCCAGGGCGGTAGCGAGTCCGGGCACCAGGACAACCCCAGGCATGCCGAGGGGGACTTTTGGAGCCCAGGTCAACCCCAGGCAAGCGAATGGGGCCTTGCAGCCACCAGGTCAACCCCAGGCAAGCGAATGGGGCCTAGCAGGCACCAAGGCAAACCCAGGGAAGCAAATGGGGCCCTGCAGGCCCCAGGTCAACCCCAGGCAATAGAACTGGGCGTGGCCCAGGTGGGTGGGGCACTCCTTGGAGGCTTAAGCCCGGGTGGGGGGGGCACTTGATTTAGGCTTAAGCCCTAGGGCAACCAGGTCAACCCCCTGCAAGCCTATGGGGCCCTGCAGGCCCCAGGCCAACCCCAGGCAAAAGACTAGGGCCTGGCCCAGGTGTGGGGGGCATTCCTTGGAGGCTTAAGCCCGGGTGGAGGGGGCACTCCTTGGAGGCTTAAGCCCGGGTGGAGGGGGCACTCCTTGGAGACTTAAGGCCCTGGTGGTTGTTCGGGTCCCGCGTCCGCACTCCCGGTGGTTTTTTGGGAGTGAAGCCCAGGGCGGAACCAACTCCGGGCACCAGGAGAACGCGAGGCATGCCAAGGGGGATGTTGGAGCCCAGGTCAACCCCAGGCAAGCGAATGGGGCCTTGCAGCCACCAGGTCAACCCCAGGCAAGCGAATGGAGCCTAGCAGGCACCAAGGCAAACCCAGGTAAGCGAGCGGGGCCTTGCATCCACCAGGTCGACTCCCTGCAAGCCTATGCGGCCCTGCAGCCACCAGGTCAACCCCAGGCAAGTGAATGGGGCCTGGACCAGGTGTGGGGGGGCCACTCCTTGGAGGCTTAAGCTTGGGTGGGGGGGCACTTGATGGGGGCTTAAGCCCCTGGTGGTTTTGCGGGTCTTGCGTCCGCACTCCCAGTGGTTTTGTGGGAGTGAAGCCCAGGGCGGAACCAAGTCCGGACACCAGAACAACCCCAGGCATTCCTAGGGGGACTTTTGGAGCCCAGGTCAACCCCAGGCAAGCGAATGGGGCCTTGCAGACAGCAGGTCAACCCCAGGTAAGCGAATGGGGCCTTGTAGCCACCAGGTGAACCCTAGGCAAATGAATGGGGCCTGGCCCAGGTGGGGGGGGCACTTGGAGGCTTGTGCCTGGGTGCGGGGGGCACTTGATGGAGGCTTAAGCCCCTGGCGGTTGTGCGGGTCCTGCGTCCGCACTCCCGGTGGTTTTGTGGGAGTGAAGCCCAGGGCGGGAGCAAGTCCGGGCACCAGAACAACCCAGGCATGCCTAGGGGGACTTTTGGAGCCCATGTAAACCCCAGGCAAGCGAATGGGGCCTGACCCCGGTGAGGGGGGCACTCCTTGGAGGCTTAAGCCCAGGTGGCGGGGGCACTTGATTTAGGCTTAAGCCCCTGGCTGTTGTGCTTGTCCTGCGTGCGCACTCCCAGTGGCTTTTTGGGAGTGAAGCCCAGGGCAGCAGCAAGTCCGGGCACCAGAACAACCCAGGCATGCCTAGGGGGACTTTGGAAGTCCAGGTCAACTCCAGGCAAGCGAATGGGCCTTGCAGCCTCCAGGTCAATCCCAGGTAAGCGAATGGGGCCTTGCATCCACCAGGTCGACCCCCTGCAAGCCTATGGGGTCTTGCAGGCCCCAGGTCAACCCCAGGCAAGAGAAAGGGGCCTGGCCCAGGTGTGGGGGGCACTCCTTGGAGGCTTAAGCCCGGGTGGAGGGGGCACTCCTTGGAGGCTTAAGGCCCTGGTGGTTGTGCGGGTCATGCGTCCGCACTCCCGGTGTTTTTTTGGGAGTGAAGCCCAGGGCGGAACCAAGTCCGGGCACCAGGACAACACCAGGCATGCCTAGGGGGATTTTGGAGCCCAGGTCAACCCCAGGCAAGCGAATGGGGCCTTGCAGCCACCAGCTCAACCCCAGGCAAGCGAATCGGGCCTAGCAGGCACCAAGGCAAACCAGGTAAGCGAGCGGGGCCCTGCAGCCACCAGGTCAACCCCAAGCAAGTGAATGGGGCCTGGCACAGGTGTGGGGGGGGCACTCCTTGGAGGCTTAAGCTTGGGTGGGGGGGCACTTGATGGAGGCTTAAGCCCCTGGTGGTTTTGCGGGTCTTGCGTCCGCACTCCTGGCGGTTTTGTGGAAGTGAAGCCCAGGGCGGTACCAACTCCGGGCACCATAACCACCCCAGGCATTCCTAGGGGGACTTTTGGAGCCCAGGTCAACCCCAGGCAAGCGAATGGGGCCTTGCAGACACCAGGTCAACCCCAGTTAAGGGAATGGGGCCTTGTAGCCACCAGGTGAACCCTAGGCAAGCGAATGGGGCCTGGCCGGGGTGCGGGGGGCACTTGTTGGAGGCTTGAGCCTGGGTGCGGGGGGCACTTGATGGAGGCTGAAGCCCCTGGCGGTTGTGCTTGTCCTGCTTGCGCTCTCCCAGTGGCTTTTTGGGAGTGAAGCCCAGGGCAGCAGCAAGTCCGGGCACCAGAACAACCCAGGCATGCCTAGGGGGACTTTCGAAGCCCAGGTCAACCCCAGGCAAGCGAATGGGCCTTGCAGCCTCCAGGTCAATCCCAGGTAAGCGAATGGCGCCTTGCAGCCACCAGGTCAACCCCCTGCAAGCCTGTGGGGACCTGCAGCCACCAGGTCAACCCCAGGCAAGCGAATGGGGCCAGCAGGCACCAAGGCAAACCCAGGTAAGCGAGCTGGGCCTTGCAGCTACCAGGTCGACCCCCTGCAAGCCTATGGGGCCCTGCAGTCACCAGGTCAACCCCAGGCAAGTGAATGGGGCCTGGCCCAGGTGTGGGGGGGGCACTCCTTGGAGGCTTAAGGCCCTGGTGGTTGTGCGGGTCCTGCCTCCGCACTCCCTGTGGTTTTTTTGGAGTGAAGCCCAGGGCGAAACCAAGTCCGGGCACCAGGACAACGCCAGGCATGCCCAGGGGGATTTTGGAGCCCAGGTCAACCCCAGGCAAGCGAATGGGGCCTTGCAGCCACCACGTCAACCCCAGGCAAGCGAATGGGGCCTAGCAGGCACCAAGGCAAACCCAGGTAAGCGACCGGGGCCTTGCAGCCACCAGGTCGACCCCCTGCAAGCCTATGGGGCCCTGCAGCCACCAGGTCAACCCCAGGCAAGTGAATGGGGCCTGGCCCAGGTTTGGGGGGGGCACTCCTTGGAGGCTTAAGCTTGGTTGGGGGGGCACTTGATGGAGGCTTAAGCCCCTGGTGGTTTTGCGGGTCTTGCGTCCGCACTCCTGGTGGTTTTGTGGAAGTGAAGCCCAGGGCAGTACCAACTCCGGGCACCAGAACCACCCCAGGCATTCCTAGGGGGACTTTTGGAGCCCCGGTCAACCCCAGGCAAGCGAATGGGGCCTTCGAGCCTCCAGGTCAAACCCAGGTAAGCGAATGGGGCCTTGCAGCCACCAGGTCACGCCCCTGCAAGCCTATGGGGCCCTGCAGGCCCCCGGTCAACCCCAGTCATGAGAAAGGGGCCTGGCCAAGGTGCAGGGGACACTCCTTGGAGGCTTAAACCCAGGTGGGGGAGGACTTGAAGGAGGCTTAAGGCCGTGGCGGTTGTGCGGGTCCTGCATCCGCACTTCCGGTGGTTCTTTGGGAGTGAAGCTCAGAGCGGCAGCATATGCGGGGACCAGGTCAAGCCCAGACATGCCTAGGGGGACTTTTGGAGCCCAGGTCAACCCCAGGCAAGCGAATGGGGCCTTGCAGACACCAGGTCAACCCCAGGTAAGCGAATGGGGCCTTGTAGCCACCAGGTGAACCCAATGCAAGCGAATGGGGCCTGGCCTAGGTGCGGGGGGCACTTGTTGGAGGCTTGAGCCTGGGTGCGGGGGGCACTTGATGGAGGCTTAAGCCCCTGGCGGTTGTGCGGGTCCTGCGTCCGCACTCCCGGTGGTTTTATGGGAGTGAAGCCCAGGGCGGCAGCGAGTCCGGGCACCAGGACAACCCCAGGCATGCCTGGGGGACTTTTGGAGCCCAGGTCAACCCCAGGCAAGCGAATGGGGCCTTGCAGCCACCAGGTCAACCCCAGGCAAGCGAATGGGGCCAGCAGGCACCAAGGCAAACCCAGGTAAGCGAGCGGGGCCTTGCAGCTACCAGGTCTACCCCCTGCAAGCCTATGGGGCCCTGCAGTCACCAGGTCAACCCCAGGCAAGTGAATGGGGCCTGGCACAGGTGTGGGGGGGGCACTCCTTGGAGGCTTCAGGCCCTGGTGGTTGTGCGGGTCCTGCCTCCGCACTCCCGGTGGTTTTTTGGGAGTGAAGCCCAGGGCTGAACCAAGTCCGGGCACCAGGACACCGCCAGGCATGCCCAGGGGGATTTTGGAACCCAGGTCAACCCCAGGCAAGCGAATGGGGCCTTGCAGCCACCACGTCAACCCAGGCAAGCGAATGGGGCCTAGCAGGCACCAAGGCAAACCCAGGTAAGCGAGCGGGGCCTTGCAGCCACCAGGTCGGGTGTTTTGGGAGTGAAGCCCAGGCCAGAAGCAAGTCCAGGAACCTGAACAACCCAGGCATGCCTAGGGGGACTTTTGGAGCCCAGGTCAACCCCAGGCAAGCTAATGGGGTCTTGCAGCCTCCAGGTCAAACCCAGGTAAGCGAATGGGGCCTTGCAGCCACCAGGTCAACCCCCTGCAAGCCTATGGGGCCCTGCAGGCCCCAGGTCAACCCCAGGCAAGAGACTAGGGCCTGGCCCAGGTGTGGGGGGCACTCCTTGGAGGCTTAAGCCCGGGTGGAGGGGGCACTCCTTGGAGGCTTAAGCCCGGGTGGAGGGGGCACTCCTTGGAGGCTTAAGGCCCTGGTGGTTGTGCGGGTCCTACATCCGCACTCCCGGTGGCTTTTTGTGAGTGCAGCCCAGGGCGGAACCAAGTCCGAGCACCAGGACAACCCCAGGCATGCCTAAGGGGATTTTGGAGCCCAGGTCAACCCCAGGCATGCGAATGGAGGCCTTGCAGCCACCAGGTCAACCCCAGGCAAGCGAATGGGGCCTAGCAGGCACCAAGGCAAAACCAGGTAAGCGAGCGGGGTCTTGCAGGCACCAGGTCGACCCCCAGCAAGCCTATGGGGCCCTTGCAGCCACGAGGCCAACCCCTGGCAACTGAATGGGGCCTGGCCCAGGTGTGGGGGGGGCACTCCTTGGAGGCTTAAACTTGCGTGGGCGGGCAATTGTTGGAGGCTTAAGCCCCTGGCTGGTTTTGCGGGTCTTGTGTCCGCACTTCCGGTGGTTTTGTGGAAGTGAAGCCAAGGGCGGAACCAAGTCCTGGCACCAGAACCACCCGAGGCATTCCTAGGGGGACTTTTGGAGCCCAGGTGAACCCCAGGCAAGCGAATGGGGCCTTGCAGACACCAGGTCAACCCCAGTTAAGGGAATGGGGCCTTGTAGCCACCAGGTGAACCCTAGGCAAGCGAATGGGGCCTGGCCCAGGTGCGCGGGGGCACTTGTTGGAGGCTTGAGCCTGGGTACGGGGGGCACTTGATGGAGGCTTAAAGCCCCTGGCGGTTGTGCTTGTCCTGCTTGCGCTCTCCCAGTGGCTTTTTGGGAGTGAAGCCCAGGGCAGCAGCAAGTCCGGGCACCAGAACAACCCAGGCATGCCTAGGGGGATTTTCGAAGCCCAGGTCAACCCCAGGCAAGTGAATGGGGCCTTCCCGCCTCCAGGTCTAACCCAGGTAAGCCAATGGGGCCTTGCAGCCACCAGGTCAACCCCCTGCAAGCCTATGGGGCCCTGCAGGCCCCAGGTCAACCCCAGGCAAGAGACTAGGGCCTGGCCCAGGTGTGGGGGGCACTGAGAAAGGAGGCTTAAGCCAAGGTGGAGGGGGCACTCCTTGGAGGCTTAAGCCCGGGTGGAGGGAGGCACTTGAAGGAGGCTTAAGGCCCTGGTGGTTGTGCGGGTCCTGCATCCGCACTCCCGGTGGTTTTTTGGGAGTGAAGCCCAGAGCGGCATCAATCCGGGCACCAGGACAAGCCCAGGCATGCCTAGGGGCGACTTTTGGAGCCCGCCTTGCAGCCACCAGGTCAACCCCAGGCAAGCGAATGGGGCCAGCAGGCACCAAGGCAAACCCAGGTAAGCGAGCGGGGCCTTGCAGCTACCAGGTCTACCCCCTGCAAGCCTATGGGGCCCTGCAGTCACCAGGTCAACCCCAGGCAAGTGAATGGGGCCTGGCACAGGTGTGGGGGGGGCACTCCTTGGAGGCTTCAGGCCCTGGTGGTTGTGCGGGTCCTGCCTCCGCACTCCCGGTGGTTTTTTGGGAGTGAAGCCCAGGGCTGAACCAAGTCCGGGCACCAGGACACCGCCAGGCATGCCCAGGGGGATTTTGGAACCCAGGTCAACCCCAGGCAAGCGAATGGGGCCTTGCAGCCACCACGTCAACCCCAGGCAAGCGAATGGGGCCTAGCAGGCACCAAGGCAAACCCAGGTAAGCGAGCGGGGCCTTGCAGCCACCAGGTCGACCCCCTGCAAGCCTATGGGGCCCTGCAGCCACCAGGTCAACCCCAGGCAAGTGAATGGGGCATGGCCCAGGTGTGGGGGGCACTTGTTGGAGGCTTAAGCCCCTGGCTGTTTTCCTGGTCCTGTGTGCACACTCCCGGTGGTTTTTTGGGAGTGAAGCCCAGGGCGGTAACAAGTCCGGGCACCAGGAAAACCCGAGGCATGCCTAGGGCGATTTTGGAGCCCAGGTCAACCCCAGGCTAGCGAATGGGGCCTTGCAGCTTCCAGGTCAAACCCAGGTAAGCGAATGGGGCTCTGCAGGCCACAGGTCAACCCCAGGCAAGAGAATGGGGCCTGCCCCAGATGCGGGGGGCACTCCTTGGAGGCTTGAAGCCAGGTGGGGGGGCACTTGATTGAGGCTTAAGCCCCTGCAGTTGTGCGATTCCTGCGTCTGCACTCCTGGTGGATTTTTGGGAGTGAAGCCCAGGGCGGAACCAAGTCCGGGCACCAGGACAACTCCAGGCATGCCTAAGGGGTTTTGGAGCCCAGGTCAACCCCAGGCAAGCGAATGGGGCCTTGCAGCCACCAGGTCAACCCCAGGCAAGCGAATGGGGCCTAGAACGCACCAAGGCAAACCCATATAAGCGAGTGGGGCCTTGCAGCCACCAGGTCAACCCCAGGCAAGTGAATGGGGCCTGACCCAGGTGCGGAGGGCACTTGTTGGAGGCTTAAGCCCGGGTGTGGGGGCACTTGATGGAGGCTTAAGTCCCTGGCTGTTTTCCTGGTCCTGCGTGCACACTCCAGGTGGTTTTTTGGGAGTGAAGCCCAGGGCGGAACCACGTCCGGGCACCAGGACAACCTCAGGCATGCCTAGGGCGATTTTGGAGCCCAGGTCAACCCCAGGCAAGCGAAAGGGGCCTTGGAGCCAGAAGGTCAACCCCAGGCAAGCGAATGGGGCCTGGCCAGGTGGCGGGGGCACTCCTTGGAGGCTTAAGCCCCGGTGCGGGGGGCACTTGATGGAGGCTTAAAGGCCCTGGTGGTTGTGCGGGTCCTGCGTCCGCACTCCCGGTGGTTTTTTGTGAGTGAAGCCCATGGCGGAACCAAGTCCGGGCACCAGGACAACCCCTGGCATGCCTAAGGGGATTTTGGAGCCCAGGTCAACCCCAGGCAAGCGAATGGGGCCTTGGAGCCACCAGGTCAACCCCAGGCAAGCGAATGGAGGCTTGCAGCCACCAGGTCAACCCCAGGCAAGCGAATGGGGCCTTCCAGCCACCAGGGCAACCCCCAGCAAGCCTATGGGGCCCTTGAGCCACGAGGCCAACCCCAGGCAACTGAATGGCGCCTGGCCCAGGTGCGGGGGGCACTTGTTGGAGGCTTAAGCCCTGGTTGGGGGGCACTTGATTGAAGGCTTAAGCCCCTGGCTGTTTTCCTGCTCCTGCGTCCACACTCCCGGTGGTTTTTTGGGAGTGCAGCCCAGGGCGGAACCAAGTCCGGGCACTAGGAGAACCCCAGGCATGCCTAGGGGCATTTTGGAGCCCAGGTCAACCCCAGGCAAGCGAATCGGGCCTAGCAGGCACCAAGGCAAACCCAGGTGAGCGAATGGGGCCTTGCAGCCACCAGGTCAACCCCAGGCAAGTGAATCAGGCGTTGCAGCCAGCAGGTCAACCCCAGCCAAGTGAATGGGGCCTGGCCCACGTGTGGGAAAAACTTCTTGGAGGCTTAAGCCCGGGTGGGGGGGCACTTGATGGAGGCTTAAGTCCGTGGCTGATGTGCGGGTCCTGCGTCCTCCCTCCCGATGCTTGTTTGGGAGTGAAGCTCAGGGCGGCAGGAAGCCCGGGGACCAGGTGAACCCCGGGCATGCCTAGAGGGACTCTTGGAGTCCAGGTCAACCGCAGCCAAGCGAATGGGGCCTTGCAGCCTCCACGACAAACCCAGGTAAGCGAATGGGGCCTTGCAGCCACACAGGTCAACCCCCTGCAAGCCTATGGGGCCCTGCAGGCCCCAGGTCAACCCCAGGCAAGAGAATGGGGCCTGGCCCATGTGGGGAGGGCACTCCTTGGAGGCTTAAACCCAGGTGGGGGGGCACTTGATGGAGGCTTAAGCCCCTGGCTGTTTTCCGGGTCCTGCGTCCACACTCCCGGTGGTTTTTTGGGAGTGAAGCCCAGGACGGAACCAAGTCCGGGCACCAGGACAACCCCAGGCATGCCTAGGGTGATTTTGGAGCCCTGGTCAACCCCAGGCAAGCGAATGGGGCCTTGCAGCGACCAGGTCCACCGCAGGCAAGCGAATGGGGCCTAGCAGGCACCAAGGCAAACCCATGTAAGCGAGTGGGGCCTTGCAGCCACCAGGTCGACCCCCTGCAAGCCTATGGGGCCATGCAGCCACCAGGTCAACCCCAGGCAAGTGAATAGGGCCTGGCCCAGGTGCGGGGGGCACTTGTTGGAGGCTTAAGCCCCTGGCTGTTTTCCTGGTCCTGTGTGCACACTCCCGGTGGTTTTTTGGGAGTGAAGCCCAGGGCGGTAACAAGTCCGGGCACCAGGAAAACCCGAGGCATGCCTAGGGCGATTTTGGAGCCCAGGTCAACCCCAGGCTAGCAAATGGGGCCTTGCAGCTTCCAGGTCAAACCCAGGTAAGCGAATGGGGCTCTGCAGGCCACAGGTCAACCCCAGGCAAGAGAATGGGGCCTGCCCCAGATGCGGGGGGCACTCCTTGGAGGATTGAAGCCAGGTGGGGGGGCACTAGACTGAGGCTTAAGCCCCTGGCAGTTGTGCGATTCCTGCGTCCGCACTCCTGGTGGATTTTTGGGAGTGAAGCCCAGGGTGGAACCAAGTCCGGGCACCAGGACAACTCCAGGCATGCCTAAGGGGTTTTGGAGCCCAGGTCAACCCCAGGCAAGCGAATGGGGCCTTGCAGCCACCAGGTCAACCCCAGGCAAGCGAATGGGGCCTAGAACGCACCAAGGCAAACCCATATAAGCGAGTGGGGCCTTTCAGCCACCAGGTCAACCCCAGGCAAGTGAATGGGGCCTGGCCCAGGTGCGGAGGGCACTTGTTGGAGGCTTAAGCCCGGGTGTTGGGGCACTTATTGGAGGCTTAAGCCCCTGGCTGTTTTCCTGGTCCTGCGTGCACACTCCAGGTGGTTTTTTGGGAGTGAAGCCCAGGGCGGAACCAAGTCCGGGCACCAGGACAACCCCAGGCATGCCTAGGGCGATTTTGGAGCCCAGGTCAACCCCAGGCAAGCGAAATGGGCCTTGGAGCCAGAAGGTCAACCCCAGGCAAGCGAATGGGGCCTGGCCAGGTGGCGGGGGCACTCCTTGGAGGCTTAAGCCCCGGTGCGGGGGGCACTTGATGGAGGCTTAAAGGCCCTGGTGGTTGTGCGGGTCCTACATCCGCACTCCCGGTGGCTTTTTGTGAGTGCAGCCCAGGGCGGAACCAAGTCCGAGCACCAGGACAACCCCAGGCATGCCTAAGGGGATTTTGGAGCCCAGGTCAACCCCAGGCATGCGAATGGAGGCTTGCAGCCACCAGGTCAACCCCAGGCAAGCGAATGGGGCCTTCCAGCCATCAGGTCAACCCCCAGCAAGCCTATGGGGCCCTTGAGCCACGAGGCCAACCCCTGGCAACTGAACGGCGCCTGGCCCAGGTGCGGCGGGCACTTGTTGGAGGCTTAAGCCCCTGGCTGTTTTCCTGGTCCTGTGTGCACACTCCCGGTGGTTTTTTGGGAGTGAAGCCAAGGGCGGAACCACGTCCTGGCACCAGGACAACCCCAGGCATGCCTAGGGCGATTTTGGAGCCCAGGTCAACCCCAGGCAAGCGAAAGGGGCCTTGGAGCCACCAGGTCAACCCCAGGCAAGCGAATGGGGCCTGGCCCAGGTGGCGGGGGCACTCCTTGGAGGCTTAAGCCCGGGTACGGGGGGCACTTGATGGAGGCTTAAAGGCCCTGGTGGTTGTGCGGGTCCTACATCCGCACTCCTGGTGGTTTTTTGTGAGTGCAGCCCAGGGCGGAACCAAGTCCGAACACCAGGACAACCCCAGGCATGCCTAAGGGGATTTTGGAGCCCAGGTCAACCCCAGGAAAGCGAATTGGGCCTTGGAGCCACCAGGTCAACCCCAGGCAAGCGAATGGAGGCTTGCAGCCACCAGGTCAACCCCAGGCAAGCGAATGGGGCCTTCCAGCCACCAGGGCAACCCCCAGCAAGCCTATGGGGCCCTTGAGCCACGAGGCCAACCCCAGGCAACTGAATGGCGCCTGGCCCAGGTGCGGGGGGCACTTGTTGGAGGCTTAAGCCCTGGTGGGGGGGCACTTGATTGAAGGCTTAAGCCCCTGGCTGTTTTCCTGCTCCTGTGTCCACACTCCCGGTGGTTTTTTGGGAGTGCAGCCCAGGGCGGAACCAAGTCCGGGCACTAGGAGAACCCCAGGCATGCCTAGGGGCATTTTGGAGCCCAGGTCAACCCCAGGCAAGCGAATCGGGCCTAGCAGGCACCAAGGCAAACCCAGGTGAGCGAATGGGGCCTTGCAGCCACCAGGTCAACCCCAGGCAAGTGAATCAGGCGTTGCAGCCAGCAGGTCAACCCCAGCCAAGTGAATGGGGCCTGGCCCACTTGTGGGAAAAACTTCTTGGAGGCTTAAGCCCGGGTGGGGGGGCACTTGATGGAGGCTTAAGTCCGTGGCTGATGTGCGGGTCCTTCGTCCTCACTCCCGATGCTTGTTTGGGAGTGAAGCTCAGGGTGGCAGGAAGCCCGGGGACCAGGTGAACCCCGGGCATGCCTAGAGGGACTCTTGGAGTCCAGGTCAACCGCAGCCAAGCGAATGGGGCCTTGCAGCCTCCACGACAAACCCAGGTAAGCGAATGGGGCCTTGCAGCCACCAGGTCAACCCCCTGCAAGCCTATGGGGCCCTTCAGGCCCCAGGTCAACCCCAGGCAAGAGAATAGGGCCTGGCCCAGGTGGGGAGGGCACTCCTTGGAGGCTTAAACCCAGGTGGGGGGGCACTTGATGGAGGCTTAAGCCCCTGGCTGTTTTCCGGGTCCTGCGTCCACACTCCCGGTGGTTTTTTGGGAGTGAAGCCCAGGACGGAACCAAGTCCGGGCACCAGGACAACCCCAGGCATGCCTAGGGTGATTTTGGAGCCCTGGTCAACCCCAGGCAAGCGAATGGGGCCTTGCAGCGACCAGGTCCACCGCAGGCAAGCGAATGGGGCCTAGGAGGCACCAAGGCAAACCCATGTAAGCGAGTGGGGCCTTGCAGCCACCAGGTCGACCCCCTGCAAGCCTATGGGGCCCTTGAGCCACGAGGCCAACTCCAGGCAACTGAATGGCGCCTGGCCCAGGTGCGGGGGGCACTTGTTGGAGGCTTAAGCCCCTGGCTGTTTTCCTGGTCCTGTGTGCACACTCCAGGTGGTTTTTTGGGAGTGAAGCCCAGGGCGGAACCACGTCCGGGCACCAGGACAACCCCAGGCATGCCTAGGGCGATTTTGGAGCCCAGGTCAACCCCAGGCAAGCGAATGGGGCCTGGCCCAGGTGGCGGGGGCACTCCTTGGAGGCTTAAGCCCGGTTACGGGGGGCACTTGATGGAGGCTTAAAGGCCCTGGTGGTTGTGCGGGTCCTACATGCGCACTCCTGGTGGTTTTTTGTGAGTGCAGCCCAGGGCGGATCAAAGTCCGAGCACCAGGACAACCCCAGGCATGCCTAAGGGGATTTTGGAGCCCAGGTCAACCCCGGGCAAGCGAATGGGGCCTTGGAGCCACCAGGTCAACCCCGGGCAAGCGAATGGAGGCTTGCAGCCACCAGGTCAACCCCAGGCAAGCGAATGGGGCCTTCCAGCCACCAGGTCAACCCCCAGCAAGCCTATGGGGCCCTTCAGCCACGAGACCAACCCCAGGCAACTGAATGGCGCCTGGCCCAGGTGCGGGGGGCACTTGTTGGAGGCTTAAGCCCTGGTGGGGGGGCACTTGATTGAAGGCTTAAGCCCCTGGCTGTTTTCCTGCTCCTGAGTCCACACTCCCGGTGGTTTTTTGGGAGTGCAGCCCAGGGCGGAACCAAGTCCGGGCACTAGGAGAACCCCAGGCATGCCTAGGGGCATTTTGGAGCCCAGGTCAACCCCAGGCAAGCGGATCGGGCCTAGCAGGCACCAAGGCAAACCCAGGTGAGCGAATGGGGCCTTGCAGCCACCAGGTCAACCCCAGGCAAGTGAATCAGGCGTTGCAGCCAGCAGGTCAACCCCAGCCAAGTGAATGGGGCCTGGCCCACGTGTGGGAAAAACTTCTTGGAGGCTTAAGCCCGGGTGGGGGGGCACTTGATGGAGGCTTAAGTCCGTGGCTGATGTGCGGGTCCTGCTTCCTCACTCCCGATGCTTGTTTGGGAGTGAAGCTCAGGGCGGCAGGAAGCCCGGGGACCAGGTGAACCCCGGGCATGCCTAGAGGGACTCTTGGAGTCCAGGTCAACCGCAGCCAAGCGAATGGGGCCTTGCAGCCTCCACGACAAACCCAGGTAAGCGAATGGGGCCTTGCAGCCACCAGGTCAACCCCCTGCAAGCCTATGGGGCCCTTCAGGCCCCAGGTCAACCCCAGGCAAGAGAATAGGGCCTGGCCCAGGTGGGGAGGGCACTCCTTGGAGGCTTAAACCCAGGTGGGGGGGCACTTGATGGAGGCTTAAGCCCCTGGCTGTTTTCCGGGTCCTGCGTCCACACTCCCGGTGGTTTTTTGGGAGTGAAGCCCAGGACGGAACCAAGTCCGGGCACCAGGACAACCCCAGGCATGCCTAGGGTGATTTTGGAGCCCTGGTCAACCCCAGGCAAGCGAATGGGGCCTTGCAGCGACCAGGTCCACCGCAGGCAAGCGAATGGGGCCTAGCAGGCACCAAGGCAAACCCATGTTTGAGAGTGGGGCCTTGCAGCCACCAGGTCGACCCCCTGCAAGTGTATGGGGCAATGCAGCCACCAGGTCAACCCCAGGCAAGTGAATGGGGCCTGGCCCAGGTGCGGGGGGCACTTCTTGGAGGCTTAAGCCCCTGGCTGTTTTCCTGGTCCTGTGTGCACACTCCCGGTGGTTTTTTGGGAGTGAAGCCCAGGGCGGTAACAAGTCCGGGCACCAGGAAAACCCGAGGAATGCCTAGGGCGATTTTGGAGCCCAGGTCAACCCCAGGCTAGCGAATGGGGCCTTGCAGCTTCCAGGTCAAACCCAGGTAAGCGAATGGGGCTCTGCAGGCCACAGGTCAACCCCAGGCAAGAGAGTGGGGCCTGCCCCAGATGCGGGGGGCACTCCTTGGAGGCTTGAAGCCAGGTGGGGGGGCACTTGATTGAGGCTTAAGCCCCTGGCAGTTGTGCGATTCCTGCGTCCGCACTCCTGGTGGATTTTTGGGAGTGAAGCCCAGGGTGGAACCAAGTCCGGGCACCAGGACAACTCCAGGCATGCCTAAGGGGTTTTGGAGCCCAGGTCAAGCCCAGGCAAGCGAATGGGGCCTTGCAGCCACCAGGTCAACCCCAGGCAAGTGAATGGGGCCTAGAACGCACCAAGGCAAACCCAAATAAGCGAGTGGGGCCTTGCAGCCACCAGGTCAACCCCAGGCAAGAGAATGGGGCCTGGCCCAGGTGGGGAGGGCACTCCTTGGAGGCTTAAACCCAGGTGGGGGGGCACTTGATGGAGGCTTAAGCCCCTGGCTGTTTTCCGGGTCCTGCGTCCACACTCCCGGTGGTTTTTTGGGAGTGAAGCCCAGGACGGAACCAAGTCCGGGCACCAGGACAACCCCAGGCATGCCTAGGGCGATTTTGGAGCCCTGGTCAACCCCAGGCAAGCGAATGGGGCCTTGCAGCGACCAGGTCCACCGCAGGCAAGCGAATGGGGCCTAGGAGGCACCAAGGCAAACCCATGTTTGAGAGTGGGGCCTTGCAGCCACCAGGTCGACCCCCTGCAAGCCTATGGGGCCATGCAGCCACCAGGTCAACCCCAGGCAAGTGAATGGGGCCTGGCCCAGGTGCGGGGGGCACTTGTTGGAGGCTTAAGCCCCTGGCTGTTTTCCTGGTCCTGTGTGCACACTCCAGGTGGTTTTTTGGGAGTGAAGCCCAGGGCGGAACCACGTCCGGGCACCAGGACAACCCCAGGCATGCCTAGGGCGATTTTGGAGCCCAGGTCAACCCCAGGCAAGCGAAAGGGGCCTTGGAGCCACCAGGTCAACCCCAGGCAAGCGAATGGGGCCTGGCCCAGGTGGCGGGGGCACTCCTTGGAGGCTTAAGCCCGGGTACGGGGGGCACTTGATGGAGGCTTAAAGGCCCTGGTGGTTGTGCGGGTCCTACATCCGCACTCCTGGTGGTTTTTTGTGAGTGCAGCCCAGGGCGGAACCAAGTCCGAGCACCAGGACAACCCCAGGCATGCCTAAGGGGATTTTGGAGCCCAGGTCAACCCCAGGCAAGCGAATGGGGCCTTGGAGCCACCAGGTCAACCCCAGGCAAGCGAATGGAGGCTTGCAGCCACCAGGTCAACCCCAGGCAAGCGAATGGGGCCTTCCAGCCACCAGGGCAACCCCCAGCAAGCCTATGGGGCCCTTGAGCCACGAGGCCAACCCCAGGCAACTGAATGGCGCCTGGCCCAGGTGCGGGGGGCACTTGTTGGAGGCTTAAGCCCTGGTGGGGGGGCACTTGATTGAAGGCTTAAGCCCCTGGCTGTTTTCCTGCTCCTGTGTCCACACTCCCGGTGGTTTTTTGGGAGTGCAGCCCAGGGCGGAACCAAGTCCGGGCACCAGAACAACCCCAGGCATTCCTAGGGGGACTTTTGGAGCCCAGGTCAACCCCCAGCAAGCGAATGGGGCCTTGCAGACACCAGGTCAACCCCAGGTAAGCGAATGGGGCCCTGCAGCCACCAGGTCAACCCCAGGCAAGTGAATGGGGCCTGGCCCAGGTGTGGGGGGGGCACTGCTTGGAGGCTTAAGCTTGGGTGGGGGGGCACTTGATGGGGGCTTAAGCCCCTGGTGGTTTTGCGGGTCTTGCGTCCGCACTCCCGGTGGTTTTGTGGGAGTGAAGCCCAGGGCGGGAGCAAGTCCGGGCACCAGAACAACCCCAGGCATTCCTAGGGGGACTTTTGGAGCCCAGGTCAACCCCAGGCAAGGGAATGGGGCCTTGCAGACACCAGGTCAACCCCAGGTAAGCGAATGGGGCCTTGTAGCCACCAGGTGAACCCTAGGCAAATGAATGGGGCCTGGCCCAGGTGGGGGGGGCACTTGGAGGCTTGTGCCTGGGTGCGGGGGGCACTTGATGGAGGCTTAAGCCCCTGGCGGTTGTGCGGGTCCTGCGTCCGCCCTCCCAGTGGTTTTTTGGGAGTCAAGCCCAGGGCGGGAGCAAGTCCGGGCACCAGAACAACCCAGGCATGCCTAGGGGGACTCTTGGAGCCCAGGTCAACCCCAGGCAAGCGAATGGGGCCTGACCCCGGTGAGGGGGGCACTCCTTGGAGGCTTAAGCCCAGGTGGCGGGGGCACTTGATTTAGGCTTAAGCCCCTGGCTGTTGTGCTTGTCCTGCGTGCGCACTCCCAGTGGCTTTTTGGGAGTGAAGCCCAGGGCAGCAGCAAGTCCGGGCACCAGAACAAGCCAGGCATGCCTAGGGGGACTTTGGAAGTCCAGGTCAACCCCAGGCAAGCGAATGGGCCTTGCAGCCTCCAGGTCAATCCCACGTAAGCGAATGGGGCCTTGCAGCCACCAGGTCAACCCCCTGCAAGCCTATGCGGCCCTGCAGGCCACCAGGTCAACCCCAGGCAAGTGAATGGGGCCTGGCCCAGGTGCAGGGGACACTCCTTGGAGGCTTAAACCCAGGTGGGGGAGGACTTGATGGAGGCTTAAGGCCGTGGTGGTTGTGCGGGTCCTGCATCCGCACTTCCGGTGGTTTTTTGGGAGTGAAGCTCAGAGCGGCAGCATATCCGGGGACCAGGTCAAGCCCAGGCATGCCAGGGGGACTTTTGGAGCCCCGGTCAACCCCAGGCAAGCGAATGGGGCCTTGCAGACACCAGGTCAACCCCAGGTAAGCGAATGGGGCCTTGTAGGCACCAGGTGAACCCTAGGCAAGCGAATGGGGCCTGGCCCAGGTGCGGGGGACACTTGTTGGAGGCTTGAGCCTGGGTGCGGGGGGCACTTGATGGAGGCTTAAGCCCCTGGCAGTTGTGAGGGTCCTGCGTCCGCACTCCCGGTGTTTTTTTGGGAGTGAAGCCCAGGGCGGTAGCGAGTCCGGGCACCAGGACAACCCCAGGCATGCCTAGGGGGACTTTTGGAGCCCAGGTCAACCCCAGACAAGCGAATGGGGCCTTGCAGCCACCAGGTCAACCCCAGGCAAGCGAATGGGGCCTAGCAGGCACCAAGGCAAACCCAGGGAAGCAAATGGGGCCCTGCAGGCCCCAGGTCAACCCCAGGCAAGAGAATAGGGCCTGGCCCAGGTGGGGAGGGCACTCCTTGGAGGCTTAAACCCAGGTGGAGGGGGCACTCCTGATGGAGGCTTAAGCCCGGGTCGAGGGGGCACTCCTTGGAGGCTCAAGGCCCTGGTGGTTGTCCGGGTCCCTGCGTCCACACTCCCGGTGGTTTTTTGGGAGTGAAGCCCAGGACGGAACCAAGTCCGGGCACCAGGACAACCCCAGGCATGCCTAGGGTGATTTTGGAGCCCTGGTCAACCCCAGGCAAACGAATGGGGCCTTGCAGCGACCAGGTCCACCGCAGGCAAGCGAATGGGGCCTAGGAGGCACCAAGGCAAACCCATGTAAGCGAGTGGGGCCTTGCAGCCACCAGGTCGACCCCCTGCAAGCCTATGGGGCCCTGCAGCCACCAGGTGGTTTTGTGGGAGTGAAGCCCAGGGCGGAACCAAGTCCGGGCACCAGAACAACCCCAGGCATTCCTAGGGGGACTTTTCGAGCCCAGGTCAACCCCCGGCAAGCGAATGGGGCCTTGCAGACACCAGGTCAACCCCAGGTAAGCGAATGGGGCCCTGCAGCCACGAGGCCAACTCCAGGCAACTGAATGGGGCCTGGCCCAGGTGTGGGGGGGGCACTGCTTGGAGGCTTAAGCTTGGGTGGGGGGGCACTTGTTGGAGGCTTAAGCCCCTGGCTGGTTTTCCTGGTCCTGTGTGCACACTCCAGGTGGTTTTTTGGGAGTGAAGCCCAGGGCGGAACCAAGTCCGGGCACCAGGACAACCCCAGGCATGCCTAGGGGGACTTTTGGAGCCCAGGTCAACCCCAGGCAAGCGAATGGGGCCTTGCAGCCACCAGGTCAACCCCAGGCAAGCGAATGGGGCCTTGTAGCCACCAGGTGAACCTTAGGCAAATGAATGGGGCCTGGCCCAGGTGGGGGGGGCACTTGGAGGCTTAAGCCTGGGTGCCGGGGGGCACTTGATGGAGGCTTAAGCCCCTGGCGGTTGTGCGGGTCCTGCGTCCGCACTCCCGGTGGTTTTTTGGGAGTGCAGCCCAGGGCGGAGCAAGTCCGGGCACCAGGACAACCCCAGGCATGCCTAAGGGGATTTTGGAGCCCAGGTCAACCCCAGGCAAGCGAATGGGGCCTTGGAGCCACCAGATCAACCCCAGGCAAGCGAATGGAGGCCTAGCAGCCACCAAGGCAAGCCCAGGCAAGCGAATGGGGCCTTGCAGCCACCAGGTCAACCCCCAGCAAGCCTATGGGGCCCTGCAGCCACCAGGTCAACCCCAGGCAAGTGAATGGGGCCTGGCCCAGGTGTGGGTGGGGCACTCCTTGGAGGCTTAAGCCCTGGGTGGGGGGGCACTTGATGAAGGCTTAAGCCCCTGGCTGTTTTGCGGCTCCTGCAGTCCACACTCCCGGTGGTTTTTTGGGAGTGAAGCCCAGGGCGGAACCAAGTCCGGGCACCAGGAGAACCCCAGGCATGCCTAGGGGGACTTTTGGAGCCCAGGTCAACCCCAGGCAAGCGAATCGGGCCTTGCAGGCACCAAGGTCAAACCCAGGTAAGCGAATGGGGCCTTGCAGCCACCAGGTCAACCCCAGGCAAGTGAATCAGGCGTTGCAGCCAGCAGGTCAACCCCAGCCAAGTGAATGGAGGCCTGGCCCACGTGTGGGAAAAACTTCTTGGAGGCTTGGGTGGGGGGGCACTTGATGGAGGCTTAAGTCCGTGGCTGATGTGCGGGTCCTGCGTCCTCACTCCCGATGCTTGTTTGGGAGTGAAGCTCAGGGCGGCAGGAAGCCCGGGGACCAGGTGAACCCCGGGCATGCCTAGAGGGACTCTTGGAGTCCAGGTCAACCAAGCGAATGGGGCCTTGCAGCCTCCACGACAAACCCAGGTAAGCGAATGGGGCCTTGCAGCCACCAGGTCAACCCCCTGCAAGCCTATGGGGCCCTGCAGGCCCCAGGTCAACCCCAGGCAAGAGAATAGGGCCTGGCCCAGGTGGGGAGGGCACTCCTTGGAGGCTTAAACCCAGGTGGCGGGGGCACTTGATGGAGGCTTAAGCCCCTGGCTGTTTTCCGGGTCCTGCGTCCACACTCCCGGTGGTTTTTTGGGAGTGAAGCCCAGGACGGAACCAAGTCCGGGCACCAGGACAACCCCAGGCATGCCTAGGGTGATTTTGGAGCCCTGGTCAACCCCAGGCAAGCGAATGGGGCCTTGCAGCGACCAGGTCCACCGCAGGCAAGCGAATGGGGCCTAGCAGGCACCAAGGCAAACCCATGTTTGAGAGTGGGGCCTTGCAGCCACCAGGTCGACCCCCTGCAAGTGTATGGGGCAATGCAGCCACCAGGTCAACCCCAGGCAAGTGAATGGGGCCTGGCCCAGGTGCGGGGAGGCACTTCTTGGAGGCTTAAGCCCCTGGCTGTTTTCCTGGTCCTGTGTGCACACTCCCGGTGGTTTTTTGGGAGTGAAGCCCAGGGCGGTAACAAGTCCGGGCACCAGGAAAACCCGAGGAATGCCTAGGGCGATTTTGGAGCCCAGGTCAACCCCAGGCTAGCGAATGGGGCCTTGCAGCTTCCAGGTCAAACCCAGGTAAGCGAATGGGGCTCTGCAGGCCACAGGTCAACCCCAGGCAAGAGAGTGGGGCCTGCCCCAGATGCGGGGGGCACTCCTTGGAGGCTTGAAGCCAGGTGGGGGGGCACTTGATTGAGGCTTAAGCCCCTGGCAGTTGTGCGATTCCTGCGTCCGCACTCCTGGTGGATTTTTGGGAGTGAAGCCCAGGGTGGAACCAAGTCCGGGCACCAGGACAACTCCAGGCATGCCTAAGGGGTTTTGGAGCCCAGGTCAAGCCCAGGCAAGCGAATGGGGCCTTGCAGCCACCAGGTCAACCCCAGGCAAGTGAATGGGGCCTAGAACGCACCAAGGCAAACCCAAATAAGCGAGTGGGGCCTTGCAGCCACCAGGTCAACCCCAGGCAAGAGAATGGGGCCTGGCCCAGGTGGGGAGGGCACTCCTTGGAGGCTTAAACCCAGGTGGGGGGGCACTTGATGGAGGCTTAAGCCCCTGGCTGTTTTCCGGGTCCTGCGTCCACACTCCCGGTGGTTTTTTGGGAGTGAAGCCCAGGACGGAACCAAGTCCGGGCACCAGGACAACCCCAGGCATGCCTAGGGCGATTTTGGAGCCCTGGTCAACCCCAGGCAAGCGAATGGGGCCTTGCAGCGACCAGGTCCACCGCAGGCAAGCGAATGGGGCCTAGGAGGCACCAAGGCAAACCCATGTTTGAGAGTGGGGCCTTGCAGCCACCAGGTCGACCCCCTGCAAGCCTATGGGGCCATGCAGCCACCAGGTCAACCCCAGGCAAGTGAATGGGGCCTGGCCCAGGTGCGGGGGGCACTTGTTGGAGGCTTAAGCCCCTGGCTGTTTTCCTGGTCCTGTGTGCACACTCCAGGTGGTTTTTTGGGAGTGAAGCCCAGGGCGGAACCACGTCCGGGCACCAGGACAACCCCAGGCATGCCTAGGGCGATTTTGGAGCCCAGGTCAACCCCAGGCAAGCGAAAGGGGCCTTGGAGCCACCAGGTCAACCCCAGGCAAGCGAATGGGGCCTGGCCCAGGTGGCGGGGGCACTCCTTGGAGGCTTAAGCCCGGGTACGGGGGGCACTTGATGGAGGCTTAAAGGCCCTGGTGGTTGTGCGGGTCCTACATCCGCACTCCTGGTGGTTTTTTGTGAGTGCAGCCCAGGGCGGAACCAAGTCCGAGCACCAGGACAACCCCAGGCATGCCTAAGGGGATTTTGGAGCCCAGGTCAACCCCAGGCAAGCGAATTGGGACTTGGAGCCACCAGGTCAACCCCAGGCAAGCGAATGGAGGATTGCAGCCACCAGGTCAACCCCAGGCAAGCGAATGGGGCCTTCCAGCCACCAGGGCAACCCCCAGCAAGCCTATGGGGCCCTTGAGCCACGAGGCCAACCCCAGGCAACTGAATGGCGCCTGGCCCAGGTGCGGGGGGAACTTGTTGGAGGCTTAAGCCCTGGTGGGGGGGCACTTGATTGAAGGCTTAAGCCCCTGGCTGTTTTCCTGCTCCTGTGTCCACACTCCCGGTGGTTTTTTGGGAGTGCAGCCCAGGGCGGAACCAAGTCCGGGCACCAGAACAACCCCAGGCATTCCTAGGGGGACTTTTGGAGCCCAGGTCAACCCCCAGCAAGCGAATGGGGCCTTGCAGACACCAGGTCAACCCCAGGTAAGCGAATGGGGCCCTGCAGCCACCAGGTCAACCCCAGGCAAGTGAATGGGGCCTGGCCCAGGTGTGGGGGGGGCACTGCTTGGAGGCTTAAGCTTGGGTGGGGGGGGCACTTGATGGGGGTTTAAGCCCCTGGTGGTTTTGCGGGTCTTGCGTCCGCACTCCCGGTGGTTTTGTGGGAGTGAAGCCCAGGGCGGGAGCAAGTCCGGGCACCAGAACAACCCCAGGCATTCCTAGGGGGACTTTTGGAGCCCAGGTCAACCCCAGGCAAGGGAATGGGGCCTTGCAGACACCAGGTCAACCCCAAGTAAGCGAATGGGGCCTTGTAGCCACCAGGTGAACCCTAGGCAAATGAATGGGGCCTGGCCCAGGTGGGGGGGGCACTTGGAGGCTTGAGCCTGGGTGCGGGGGGCACTTGATGGAGGCTTAAGCCCCTGGCGGTTGTGCGGGTCCTGCGTCCGCACTCCCGGTGGGTTTTTGGGAGTCAAGCCCAGGGCGGGAGCAAGTCCGGGCACCAGAACAACCCAGGCATGCCTAGGGGGATTTTGGAGCCCAGGTCAACCCCAGGCAAGCGAATGGGGCCTTGCAGCCACCAGATCAACCCCAGGCAAGCGAATGGGGCCTAGCAGGCACCAAGGCAAACCCAGGTAAGCGAGCGGGGCCTTGCAGCCACCAGGTCGACCCCCTGCAAGCCTATGCGGCCCTGCAGCCACCAGGTCAACCCCAGGCAAGTGAATGGGGCCTGGCCCAGGTGTGGGGGGGGCACTCCTTGGAGGCTTAAGCTTCGGTGGGGGGGCACTTGATGGGGGCTTAAGCCCCTGGTGGTTTTGCGGGTCTTGCGTCCGCACTCCCGGTGGTTTTGTGGGAGTGAAGACCAGGGCGGAACCAAGTCCGGACACCAGAACAACCCCAGGCATTCCTAGGGGGACTTTTGGAGCCCAGGTCAACCCCAGGCAAGCGAATGGGGCCTTGCAGACACCAGGTCAACCCCAGGTAAGCGAATGGGGCCTTGTAGCCACCAGGTGAACCCTAGGCAAATGAATGGGGCCTGGCCCAGGTGGGGGGGGCACTTGGAGGCTTGTGCCTGGGTGCGGGGGGCACTTGATGGAGGCTTAAGCCCCTGGCGGTTGTGCGGGTCCTGCGTCCGCCCTACCAGTGGTTTTTTGGGAGTCAAGCCCAGGGCGGGAGCAAGTCCGGGCACCAGAACAACCCAGGCATGCCTAGGGGGACTCTTGGAGCCCAGGTCAACCCCAGGCAAGTGAATGGGGCCTTGCAGACACCAGGTCAACCCCAGGCAAGCGAATGGGGCCCTGCAGACACCAGGTCAACCCCAAGCGAATGGGGCCTGACCCCGGTGAGGGGGGCACTCCTTGGAGGCTTAAGCCCAGGTGGCGGGGGGCACTTGATTTAGGCTTAAGCCCCTGGCTGTTGTGCTTGTCCTGCGTGCGCACTCCCAGTGGCTTTTTGGGAGTGAAGCCCAGGGCAGCAGCAAGTCCGGGCACCAGAACAAGCCAGGCATGCCTAGGGGGACTTTGGAAGTCCAGGTCAACCCCAGGCAAGCGAATGGGCCTTGCAGCCTCCAGGTCAATCCCACGTAAGCGAGCGGGGCCTTGCATCCACCAGGTCGACCCCCTGCAAGCCTATGCGGCCCTGCAGCCACCAGGTCAACCCCAGGCAAGTGAATGGGGCCTGGCCCAGGTGTGGGTGGGGCACTCCTTGGAGGCTTAAGCTTGGGTGGGGGGGCACTTGATGGGGGCTTAAGCCCCAGGTGGTTTTGCGGTTCTTGCATCCGCAGTCCCGGTGGTTTTGTGGGAGTGAAGCCCAGGGCGGAACCAAGTCCGGGCACCAGAACAACCCCAGGCATTCCTAGGGGGACTTTTGGAGCCCAGGTCAACCCCAGGCAAGCGAATGGGGCCTTGCAGACACCAGGTCAACCCCAGGTAAGCGAATGGGGCCTTGTAGCCACCAGGTGAACCCTAGGCAAATGAATGGGGCCTGGCCCAGGTGGGAGGGTTACTTGGAGGCTTGAGCCTGGGTGCAGGTGGGGGGGCACTTCATGGAGGCTTAAGCCCCTGGCGGTTGTGCGGGTCCTGCGTCCGCACTCCCGGTGGTTTATTGGGAGTCAAGCCCAGGGCGGGAGCAAGCCCGGGGCACCAGAACAACCCAGGCATGCCTAGGGGGACTTTTGGAGCCCAGGTAAACCCCAGGCAAGTGAATGGGGCCTTGCAGACACCAGGTCAACCCCAGGCAAGCGAATGGGGCCCTGCAGACACCAGGTCAACCCCAGGTAAGCGAATAGGGCCTTGTAGCCACCAGGTGAACCCTAGGCAAGCGAATGGGGCCTGACCCCGGTGAGGGGGGCACTCCTTGGAGGCTTAAGCCCAGGTGGCGGGGGGCACTTGATTTAGGCTTAAGACCCTGGCTGTTGTGCTTGTCCTGCGTGCGCACTCCCAGTGGCTTTTTGGGAGTGAAGCCCAGGGCAGCAGCAAGTCCGGGCACCAGAACAAGCCAGGCATGCCTAGGGGGACTTTGGAAGTCCAGGTCAACCCCAGGCAAGCGAATGGGCCTTGCAGCCTCCAGGTCAATCCCAGGTAAGCAAATGGGGCCTTGCACACAACAGGTCAACCCCCTGCAAGCCTATGGGGCCCTGCAGGCCCCAGGTCAACACCAGGCAAGAGAAAGGGGCCTGGCCCAGGTGCAGGGGACACTCCTTGGAGGCTTAAACCCAGGTGGGGGAGGACTTGATGGAGGCTTAAGGCCGTGGTGGTTGTGCGGGTCCTGCATCCGCACTTCCGGTGGTTTTTTGGGAGTGAAGCTCAGAGCGGCAGCATATCCGGGGACCAGGTCAACCCCAGGTAAGCGAATGGGGCCTTGTAGGCACCAGGTGAACCCTAGGCAAGCGAATGGAGGCTTAAGCCCAGGTGCGAGGGGACACTTGTTGGAGGCTTGAGCGTGGGTGCGAGGGGGCACTCCTGATGGAGGCTTAAGGCCCTGGTGGTTGTGCGGGTCCTGCGTCCGCACTCCCGGTGTTTTTTTGGGAGTGAAGCCCAGGGCGGTAGCGAGTCCGGGCACCAGGACAACGCGAGGCATGCCTAGGGGGATGTTGGAGCCCCGGTCAACCCCAGGCAAGCGAATGGGGCCTTGCAGCCACCAGGTCAACCCCAGGCAAGCGAATGGGGCCTTGCATTCACCAGGTCGACCCCCTGCAAGCCTATGCGGCCCTGCAGCCACCAGGTCAACCCCAGACAAGTGAATGGGGCCTGGCCCAGGTGTGGCGGGGGCACTCCTTGGAGGCTTAAGCTTGGGTGGGTGGGCACTTGATGGGGGCTTAAGCCCCTGGTGGTTTTGCGGATCTTGCGTCCGCACTCCCGGTGGTTTTTTGGGAGTGAAGCCCAGGGCGGGAGCAAGTCCGGGCACCAGAACAACCCAGGCATGCCTAGGGGGACTTTTGGAGCCCAGGTAAACCCCAGGCAAGCGAATGGGGCCTGACCCCGGTGAGGTGGGCACTCCTTGGAGGCTTAAGCCCAGGTGGCGCGGGCACTTGATTTAGGCTTAAGCGCCTGGCTGTTGTGCTTGTCCTGCGTGCGCACTCCCAGTGGCTTTTTGGGAGTGAAGCCCAGGGCAGCAGCAAGTCCGGGCATCAGAACAACCCAGGCATGCCTGGGGGGACTTTGGAAGTCCAGGTCAACCCCAGGCAAGCGAATGGGCCTTGCAGCCTGCAGGTCAAACCCAGGAAAGCCAATGGGGCCTTGCAGCCACCAGGTCACCCCCCTGCAAGCCTATGGGGCCCTGCGGGCCCCAGGTCAACACCAGGCAAGAGAAAGGGGCCTGGCCCAGGTGCAGGGGACACTCCTTGGAGGCTTAAACCCAGGTGGGGGAGGACTTGATGGAGGCTTAAGGCCCTGGGGGTTGTGCTGGTCCTGCATCCGCACTTCCGGTGGTTTTTTGGGAGTGAAGCTCAGAGCGGCAGCATATGCGGGGACCAGGTCAAGCCCAGGCATGCCTAGGGGGACTTTTGGAGCCCAGCTCAACCCCAAGCAAGCGAATGGGGCCTTGCAAACCCAGGTCAACCCCAGGCAAGCGAATGGGGCCTAGCAGGCACCAAGGCAAACCCAGGTAAGCGAGCGGGGCCCTGCAGCCACCAGGTCAACCCCAGGCAAGTGAATGGGGCCTGTCCCAGGTGTGGGGGGGGCACTACTTGGAGGCTTAAGCTTGGGTGGGGGGGGCACTTGATGGGCGCTTAAGCCCCTGGTGGTTTTGCGGGTCTTGCGTCCGCACTCCCGGTGGTTTTGTGGTAGTGAAGCCCAGGGCGGAACCAAGTCCGGGCACCAGAACAACCCCAGGCATTCCTAGGGGGACTTTTGGAGCCCAGGTCAACCCCAGCCAAGCGAATGGGGCCTTGCAGACACCAGGTCAACCCCAGGTAAGCGAATGGGGCCTTGTAGGCACCAGGTGAACCCTAGGCAAATGAATGGGGCCTGGCCCAGGTGGGGGGGGTACTTGGAGGCTTGTGCCTGGGTGCGGGGGGCACTTGATGGAGGCTTAAGCCCCTGGCGGTTGTGCGGGTCCTGCATCCGCACTCCCGGTGGTTTTTTGGGAGTCAAGCCCAGGGCGGAAGCAAGTCCGGGCACCAGAACAACCCAGGCATGCCTAGGGGGACTTTTGGAGCCCAGGTAAACCCCAGGCAAGCGAATGGGGCCTGACCCCGGTGAGGGGGGCACTCCTTGGAGGCTTAAGCCCAGGTGGCGGGGGCACTTGATTTAGGCTTAAGCCCCTGGCTGTTGTGCTTGTCCTGCGTGCGCACTCCCAGTGGCTTTTTGGGAGTAAAGCCCAGGGCAGCAGCAAGTCCGAGCACCAGAACAACCCAGGCATGCCTAGGGGGACTTTGGAAGTCCAGGTCAACCC